>NC_046160.1:108959946-109259946 GCF_011064425.1 Rattus rattus | reverse complement strand
GAGTCATTTCAATTCCCAAAATAATATAATTCCTGAAGTTTACTGAGATTCATCATAGTTTAGAAGGTATTATGTAATCTTTGTCTTTAATTCCTTAAAATCTTCAACACTGATTCTTGAAGAATTTAGTAACATATCCTCATTGCATGGTGAAAGCTTGACAGGTAAAATAGATAATTCGTCTTTGGCTAATTGGTAGTAAAAGTTCAACTGGATATGGTCAGCTCTGGTATTATCAAGTAACCAGGTGATAACTGCATTGTGTTGCTACCATTTTAGAGAATATGTTTTGGTAAATACATTTTATGATCTCTAAGTTTTAAAAGATCCTTATTTACTTTCTAGTCAAGTGGATAGCAAGAGAGATAAATACATATAGTTACACGATTGGGCACAGACTCTTGTCACTGAATGTATTCGAAAAAAGAAGGCAGAAACATGACTTCCATTATGTTTTTATAGGTAGGTAAATGAAATTTTTGAGTTGATATTAGAGATATGATAGGTCAAGCTAAGAATATCAAGAAATAATGTTACCTAATTTCCAGAATTAAATCTGTCCTCATGAATGATTTTTCTTTTCCTTCATTTCATGTCTGTAAAGAATAGCACACCCTGAGATAATAAGTAGTGAAAGCTTTCGTATTTTTTCTTTACATGGCATCATGCATGACAGTGCGCTCATATTTTTGTAGGTTTCTTCAAGAACACGTCACTGAGTTCAAATGTTTTTGGTGAAAATTAGGATGACCTGAAGCTAGGTCATTGGGTTTTGTTTGAGTTTTTTTCCTTTGGTTTGTTGCTTTACTTTTTATCAATTTAATGTAAAGAGTTAATAAACAGGATCCAAAGAATATCCATGGATAGGCAGATATCTTTTCCCTTTTTCAAAGACTTTTCTATTATCCTACTTTGACATTATACAATATGGCCTGCTAAGAGGACATTCTGGAACTGTTAGGTATATTTACCATGGTTTGGTATTAAAACATTAAAAATTTAATGATCATTTCGTTTTAAATCTATGAAATTTACTTGAGTCTTTATGTATATGTACCTAGTATTTTAAATATCAAATGTCAATATTAATTATCTGAATGTACTTAATGAAAAATTTGAGTTATTTCATACTGATGGGTACTGTTCACCCTCAAGATATCAATATATCATCAAAATATTAAAAGTTATATTATAGGTCATTTAAATCGAACTTTACTCAGCTAAATCAAAGCAAGAACAGTTTTTAGAATTTCAACATACTTAATTAAAAAGCATGGTATATATATGAATATATTCATATATAATATATGAAAATAAAGTTATTTCAAGTAAATATTTTTAGTAGTATACATATGAAATGATAAAAGGGGGTATTGAAATATATAACTATCTTAGAAACAAAAATAAAATATGTTTCACAAGAACAAAAATATAGAGAGAAGTAACCTGCAAATGAAATAATAAAACTTATTTGTTATTGAAAAGTAATTAGAATTAAAAGCTTCCACATAGCTTATATAATTAGCATGTCATCAAACATATCGTGTACTTGGATCTTGATATGAATTTGACTTTATGCATGACCACTGAACTTAGAATCATATTCTCTGTGTTTTCTGGAAAAATTTTTATTGCATATTTTGGAGTTCTGAAAAATCTCACTGCATGTGAATGCCAACTTTGAACCAACTTAGCCCTGGCAAGAAATTACAATTTTCTATCACTTTCCTAGTCTTTTCTGCATTTATTCTTATTTTTTTATTTGTAAAATTATTTAATTTGTGAAATGTTCTCTATTGCTTTTTCCTAGTAAAAGCTACTGTCTATCTGTCTCAAAATATTAGCTGTTTCCCATCATAACAGCATCTCTATTCTTTGTCTAAAAGCAACTGCTATTCAAACAAGTTGTATAATAGATCTCATTTTCATTTCGTGTTACATTAATTTCAAAAGCACTAGTTATTAAGACCAGCTCAAAGGACTTTTAAGTGTAAGAGTGATGATAGTAAAGTGAAAGTTATAAACCTGACCCCCTCTGCTGAGCCTGCCACACAGCTCTCCCATCATTTGTAGAAAACACATAGATCTGTTATCAGAAATAAAATCAACTTTTTTTTAAAGGATATGGATTCACTCCTCCTTTTTAAATTGCTCATTTTCTTTACATGTGCATAAGTTTGATAATTGACAGAATACATAATCATTCAAAATTGAAGAATAAACTATATCAGTAAAGGGTAAGATCATGACACCTTTTCATCTTTGTGCATCACAGCATCGAACTTCAAATGGATTGTCATACAAAAGGTAATGTGGGTACGAGTACAGATCCCACCTCTGTCATGGGAAACTGATACCTTTAATATCAATTTTAAACTGATTGTATACAATACCTATATTTTTGGTATAATGAATGTTTTTGAAAACATACAGGAAGATTGTTTCAACAGATGCATGAAACCATGACTCCAGTCGAGACATAGAAAATTAGTTTTGCCTATGCTCCTCAAGTCTCTTCAGGTACTGATTTCCAGACAGAGTATCCCATGAGATCAGTCCTGGGACGAGCAGAACAGCCCAATAATTCTACGGTATGCTACAACATTGCCTTTTCTAGAATTTCATTAAAGGGAATCCAGAGGCATGGAACTTTAGAGCACAGCATTTGTCTATCAGCAATTTGCATGGTTTTTCAGGTTAATGAATGGAACAAACAGATGTCGCAAAACAGTTAAATTCCCTAAGTGCAATTCTTTAGCTCTAAAAGTGACACAGCACACTAAAATCTTCTTGGAGTCCAATGAAGGAGTACATCTGCTTATGCAAATAAACTACAACACCACCAAGAGAAAAGGCAGCTATCAATAAATGTTAGCTAATTCTATTGGGATATTCTCAGGTTGAAATAACATTCATGTTTTTTCAGAACATGGAAATAATTTTGAATAGAATCGTGCAGAATGTGAGAGTGATTCTTAGATAAATGGATCCTTAAGAAGCAAGAAAATAGGGTTCTATATTCTTGGCAACACAATTCCTTCTGACAGCAAGGTGTTGTGTGTATGTGTTCTCCAAGGGGCTGCTCTGTGATAGATTCAATCGAGCTGTTCTTATCTATTTATTTCTTTGCACTATACATATAGCTCAGGGCATTCACACACTGCATATGTAATTTCGTGCATACTCACAAGAACTTCTTGAAGCATATGTCACTTTTTCGATGAATGAAAATTTAACTTCAAATATGTTATACCTTAAATGAGTAGTGTATTTTTAAACTTTTATGTAGGGCATTAAATCCTTATCTTTTATTTTTTTAAATAAAGTATTAAAATATACAAAGATATTATATGAATGTGTGTGTGTGTGTGTGTGTGTGTGTGTGTGTGTGTGTGTGTGTGTGTGTAAAACCTGCTGATCCATGGGCATGAGGGATCTTTCTGTCTTCCGAGGTCTACTTCAATTTTTTTCTTCAGAGAATTAAGTTCTTTTTCTACTGATCTTTCACTTACTGGGTTGAAGTCAAACCAAGGTATTTTACATTATTTTGACTATTGTGAAGGGTGTTGTTTCCCTAACTTCTATTTCAGCCTGTTTGTCCTTTGAGTAGAACAGGTTTACTGATTCATTTGAATTAATTTTATATTCAGCCACTTTGCTGAAGCTATTTATCAGCTGTAGGAAGTCTCTTGTGGAATTGTTGGGGTCACTTGTGTACATTATCATATCATCTGCAACTAGTGATATCTTGACTTCTTCCTTTCCAATTTGTGTCCATTTGACGTCCATTTGCTATTTAAGTGTTCTCCCTAGAACTTCAAGTACTATATAAGAAAAACAACATCGACCAAACAGATCCTCCAGAGCTTCCTGGGACTAAACTACCAACCAAAGGGTATATAGGGAGTAACTCATGGCTCCAGCTGCATATGTAGCAGAGGATGGCCTTGTCGGGCATCAGTTGGAGGAGAAGCCCCTGGTCATGTGAAGGCTTGATTCCCCAGTGTAATGGAATGTCAGGGTAGTAAGGTGAGAATGGGTGGGTGGGTGGGTGAGGGAGCACCCTCATAGTAGCAGGGGGTGGTGGATGTGTAGGGGTTTGTAGAAGGGAAACCCAGAAGGGGAATAACAATTGAAATGTACTATAAAAAATAACCAATTAAAAAGATTTAAAATGTAACTGGAAATTGTCTAAGTTGGCAATTAAAATAAAATACTATTTTTCCAGAGGATCAGAGTTTAGTTTGTAGCACCCATGTTGGGCGGCTTACAAAAGTCTGTAACTCTAGCTCAAGGGATTTGCAATATCTTGGAATCTGAGGAACAGTATTCTCAGATGCATACATGTGCATGTAATTAAAAATAATAAAAGAAAGCATAAATTGAAATTGATCAAAATTATATTCAAATATATAAAAAGTCAAATTAGAATCAGAAGAGTATAGAATAAATATTATAAAGTAAATATTGTGAAAATAAGAATAAATTATGAACTCATATTACATATGTATAGATATTTATAAGAACATTTAAGATGAAGGTATTTAATTTGATAGAATTTCTTAATATGTATCACAGTATTAGCCATGCCGAGAAACCCTAATTTGGAACAATATACACTTGATATACCAAGTCAATAAACCATAACTTTCCCTGGAGATAAGAACAGATACTAATTAAGTAGATAATTAAAGTAATGAAAGAGGATATTTGTGAGTAAACACCTAGTAGTTTCATAATTAATGGATCTCTAAGTATGAAATATATTTTATTTAAAATTCAAAGAACAAAACATCAATCATTTCAAACAAAACATTTTATTCTTTCCTCATTCTTAATCCAAAATTGACAACATTCATATATTTCATTTCTAGTCTTTCCTAACTTATTCACTTTATGAATAAAAATATATTTGTAAAATTCATACAAATTTTAAAACAGCTTCTCCCCTTTAAATTTATTGGTTACTAACATATAATCCACTACTGCTAATTCTAATTAGAATTATAAGCTGACTTGCAATAGAAAATATCTGGATTAACTAAGGAACAATAATGATATGCAAAAAGAACAGTAAAAACATTAGTTTAAAATATGAAATTTATAAAAGGAATTATTTGTAATAATATGGAGTCCTAACATATACAAAATCACTTATGTAAAGATGAAGAAATGAAATAGGTTTCACTAAAAACAAAAATCTGTTATCTTTGCAACTCCATGGAGCGTTTTATATTTACATTACATAATTATGTGCATTACATAATTATATTGTACATAAATGTAGTTATATAACTTTTTGAAGAAAATGAGTGTTTATCTCTCATTTTTGCTGTTTTCATTTTGTAGATGACAATATTGAGAAACAGTCATACAATTATAATCTTCAGGGATAGGCATACAGCCAGATGCTTTGACTCTGGGACCGTTGCACTTTTAACTGTCACAGGTGGTATCAGCTGAAGGATAAAATCTCTTGACATTGACTTGCACCTCACCTAATGAAGTGAAGAAGTCCTGTTTTTAGAATCTAAGGGCAGTAAGAATCTCATTAGAAAACTCTGCATGAGAGGAAGGCTCCTGGGTAGCTTCCATGCTGATTATAAACCAAGCATGCCAAACACAATTAAAACGATCAGAAACAAGAGGGATGCAAAGAATGAAGATTAGACAAAGGCCAAATAGGAAGACCTATGACTTGCAAAGGGGTTTGGAAGATCAAGGTCAACATTGTTAGCAAATTTGAGGTTCATGTAATGATGCTTTTGGAGCTTCTTAACTTCAGGTTTCTGTTGTTAAGTCCAATCTTTATTTAAATAAACTTGTAGCATTTCAGAGATATAGAGAGAAATGTCTGTTCTCTTTCTTTTGTTTCCTTTTCTTTTAGGTTAAAGAAAGACTTGGGATGAGGAAATACACACATGCACCAGATACACAATAAGGAGTCCACTGCAAGGAAGATGAGGAATTTGAGAAGGTGAAAAATCATGAGAAACCTGATTTTAGTGGGCACATTTATTCTTATAGATCTTGTACATTTTCATTATTTTTCTCCAGGGTTTAGATAGTCTACAGGTAAATAAATGAGAATCCACTGAGTACAGTTTCAATAACTTATATTTATATTGTTTGCTTTTCCTCCCAAAGAGAGTGAAGATTTTTCAAGTGGCACTGACTAAACCTTTAGGTTTTGTGTAATTTATTTAAGGCCAAATTAAAAAATTCTAATAACTTTTGCCAAATGAGCCAGAGTCTGAAAACTATTTGGCATTTAATGTACAGATTAAGAGTGTGTTCCCAGATTCATTAAAAAGGGATAGTCAAAGATTTTCTGTTCTATTGATTTCATTATTCCTTGACAGATTAAAAATAATAAATGGTGTAAGTTTTCAAAATAGAACTGAAATCAGCAAAAGTGTTCCTTTGTGCATGAAGTGATATTCTAATTGTAAGTTGACTCTCCAGTTTAATATTTAGAAAAGTAAAAGAAACGGATTTAGAGGTATTGACTATGGCGGAACACTTGGTGAGACTTGCCAGAATTGGTTCTTTCATTTAAACGACATAAAATGAGAAGAAGAGATAAGAAAGTGATCAATTGAATGGATTAGTAAATTAAAACCCATGATCAAAAGTTCACAACACAAAGTTCTGTCTTTAGACACCTCTCTCTATTCGATTCATCGTCATCCTGCACATCTTTCTTCTTCCTCTGCACATTACCAGCATTGCAGGAATAGAAATGCAGATACTGCCTTCTCTCCATTCTAAAAAATAAAGTCCATTAACATTCACTATCTATTTTAGATAAATCAGGTTATATTGGTATAAGGTATTAAAAGAGGGCAGACAGAGCTTTAAAAGCAAACCATGGCTTTACAAATCACAATCTTAAATTATATGGATGTTCTCATTTAACATTTAATCAAGGAGATTACTTCCTCTGGATTAAATCATTATTCAATCATAGAATTAGAGAATGATGTCTACAAACCTATTGATTTATAAAGGAACTAAACCCCAAACGCAGTAGTTATAAGCCTAAAAAGCCAAATTTTCTTCCACATTTTCAAATTCAATGTAAAAACTATCGTCATGCCCTATGTTTAGAGTTTTGTTTGTTTTATCACATTTTGAGAAGATGAATTGCATAGTGACCAGACAAATCAATGGGGCTGAGTAAATGAGATTGCTAGAGTTGGCTCAGGAAGGAGAAATAGAAAGCCAGTTTCTTATCTCATAGCACCTTGAATGGCAAAATCACAAAAGATTTAATAGATTGAAAGTTTACTTATAAAAAAGCAAAACACTCTATTTAATAGGAGAAAAATTCATGGGTAACATCTTGAAAGAGAGAGGCCAAGAAACATTTTTTTTTCCCTAAAGAAAATCACTGACACTGAAGCATGAGAAACCCAATCACGTTCAAAATATAGGATTTATCTTACACAGGGCATGGAAAGGGCATTCAAAACACATATGAGAAGTTACACCCATATTGAATTTAGTGTGTATCATCGCTTGCTTTACCATAATATTTACAATATCAGGCCAACTCTGAAAGCAATACTTACGATAAAAGTTGTCCAAGATGATCTTTACAGTAACAGAGAAAGCACATTTCGTTTATACCCATGGCATGTGACATCTCTTTGGTAATTAGAACACAAATTTATAGCATCAAATTTGTCTAATGTGGGTCAATTATATGGAAAAACAACTCCAATGAATCATTTTCATGAATGACAAGAAAACTAACACTCAAAAGTACCCAGGGCCAAGAATTGAACAGAAGGCTTTCCCAAGACCAATATGAGAAAAGGTTAGCAAAGGGACACATGACATTTTAAACAAAGATAGTTGCTGTATATTTCTTCAGTTGGAATTTTTAAGGTAAAAAAGTCAAATTAGTATTAGAATATAATGGTTATTGGAATATCAGAGTGAAGATATATAAATATGGAGTTTAAATCTTTCGAAGCCCATTTTTGACAATTATGTAATAATAAAAAAATCATGTGAAATATTATTTATATATTCTTTATATTCCAAAAAAAATCACACAAGTCTTCTGCACTATCATTTAAATATTACAATTTTTGACTTGGTCCTCCTGGTCTATTATTGAAGAAATAATTAAAATATGTGATAAAAATACTCACCGTATAGCAGTGCATCAAGGGATTGCTTTTTACACATATTCAGAAGAACACAGAGAATATGCAACAAAGCAGAACAAGCCAGATGAAAATGTGCAATGCAATATGTTTGTAAATTAAATATGGTAACCCGTTTATAAAAGTTTATGTGGTAACACCTACACATCTCATTGACCATGTAGAATTTGAGTCGGTGTCTACAAGGAACTTTCATTCCTACATTCGAGTGTCATTGTGGAAAGATACTCTGAAGGCTAAAAAATGAAAAATACAAACAGCAGTCCAAGTACAAAACCTTTGACCTACAATCTCCCCTGCCTGAAAAATATGCTAAGGCACTGGTAGTATAGAATTTGTTAGAGTAGCCAATCAGTGACTGACTTCACTGAGGGCACACTCCATATGACTTAATCCATATATGACACTCCTTGACAGCTAAGAGCTGCCAAACCAAAGTTGCATCTCGCCGAGGTACATCATGTGTTTTTAAGACTATATGTGTGTGCATTGTGAGTAGTTATCAGAGTCCATTGGCATTTTGTAATAGCAGTCAATAGCAAAAGGTGAGTCTATTAAAGATGACCTAAATATGCTTCAGAGTTATAAAAGAGAAGCAAAAATCAAAATTCAGCCCTGTAAATTGTTACTAATACATTAAAATATACAGATAGGTCTTTGTTTATTGAAATAATGTCTCTAGTATTCAATATTATATCCCATCCAGGAAGTTGTTGATAGCTAGATGAATTCAAAGGAAGTAGAAAATTTATTTATGAGTGAAAGAGTATAAACAAGTCAAACAACAGCATAAGAGAAACTTCAATGAGAATGTGAGACAAAGTGATAAGCATTGATTCTTTGTGCCTTATATCTGAAGAGAAAGCTTGTTAGTGCCTTCTAGAATATAATATAAGAAATTTAATATATATATATAATATGCATTATATATATTAAATTTAATATATATTATACATACATATACACGGTATGTATGATGCACATGCACTTGTATCTACAGTGTTACGTTTACATAGCTGTGTTAACAACACGGAAGCTCTTTTATAGAATATTTGCTTAGTTAAATTAATAGTACCTCAAGATAGATGAAGTAGGTCTTGTTTGTAGTCCTGGCACTTGGTAGGTAGAGACAGAATAATTACATAAGTTTGAGACCATCCTTGCCTAGGAGTCTAGGCTACCTAAGGCTACATAGTAAGAACCTGTCTCAATAATATATAAATAAATACATACTTCAGGTTATATATAAATAAATACATACTTCAGGTTATATTTTCTCCTATCTATTTGAGATGTTTTATATATTAAGTCATCCCAGGTTTTATTTTTTTACTCCTATCTGTTGATAATCTTTTAAAGATGGCTTGAGGGACAGCATGCCATGTATAGACATACACTATGCTCTAATTATTCATTTTATCTCCCTATTTATAGCCTACAATGAATACATAAATAAGTGAATTACTGGCTAGAAATCCCCTGACTTCTTGTTTACAGTATTATAAAATTAAACGTTTTTCTCTGAACAGATGCACAATTAAGTATACTGAAGAAAGTTCTGCTTAGTTTGAAAATTCTTCTGTTGGAAACACTGGCTTTTCAAATTGTGGTTGTCATGTTTGTTGTCGTTTATTTTCAATGCAAACAACTTTCTCTTGGTTCCCCCTTCCTATAGTCTCTCACCCTATCCCCCATCCCCTTCTCTTCCGAGAGGGTGAGATTCCCCATAAGTATGACCCTCCACCCCTTGAATTAAGCCTTATATTCTCTCCCTTCGAGGCCAGACAAGGCAGCCCTGTTGGGAAGGGTCTCTTTGCACAGTCAAGCCATAGATATAGGGACAGCTCCCACTCCGGTTGTTGAGGGTTCACATGGAAACAGAGCTGCACCACTTCATAGGTGCCGGGGTGCTTGGGGTCCTCAGTCCTTTGGCTTTCCATTTTTAACAGCCTATAATTGAGCTCAAAGACACGCCTTAAAATTTATTTGCTATGCTTTGTTAAGGAGAAGGACGTCCTTGGGCCCGCAACTGACATCTTCTTTTCCAGCTGCTTTCATGTTTCACACTTTTACTTTTCTCAAGTTTACAGAAACTTCCGCATAGTTAATTGTATCATAACTATCATACTTACCAAAAACTATCCAGGAATTTATTTCTATTTCTACATCGATTAATTCCCCACACAATAAAAAGCATTTGAAATGACTATAATTCTCTATACTTGTTTTCAAACATGATTTAATAGTTAGAATTCATTTTTGTACTTCAATAAATTTTAGACTGAGAAAGAATATGATGCCCAAACACCATTCATCCACATAATAAATTGCAAAATCACACATCCTTGAAAAATGTTCCATTCCAAAGCAAAACAAATGTGTACATTCACACCCACTATAGAAAGTAGCACACTGCTGTATCCTCTATAAAAGATTCTTTGTGTACTTCCAGGATTTATGAAGAAAAGTCCCTTTAACCACCAGTGAATGATACCATCTGTGGTTGGAAGCATGGCAGGTATTCAGTTCCATGCCACAAAGGAAATAACACAAGGAACTATAGTACAAATTCTTCAGGAATTACTAGAGAGTCAGAACGACCCTGTAAATGCTTTTGAAACCAAGTAACACATACTCATTCTATCACACAAAGGTGATTCAAGGAAATTCTTCACAATATTACTATACAAATACAACCATTTTTACTACTCTGCATAAAATAGTGTTATTTGGTCATTTATAAGCATTCATTAAAAGAGGTTTTATTGTCACTATCTGAATGAGATTTTCAGAATAGTTTTATATGCCATGTAAAATTTATATTACACCAATCATTTCTTTCCCATTTTATATGAATACAAATCAGTATTCTTGCATTTTAAGGCATTTCCTTTTGATCTCATGTTTATTGGTAATAGAAAATGTTAAATAGTAAAATAGTTATAAGATTTTCACTAAGCATTAACTATATGTAGGAAGACTACATATTTTTATTTTTATATACTTAATACCATAACATCTCATGTAAATACTGAAACAGACAAAATGGAAAAAGCAAGGAGTAAATGTTCTAAGTGAAATAAGTCAACAGCTTAATTTCCCTATACAATAACAAGTCCTATTCCTATTGATCACACTGGGCATTAATTCTGCAACATAACAAAACTCCATGGAGCAGTTGAGAAGCTGTCCTTACATCAGGCTGTGAACTTATTGATTCTTCCCAGGCAAATGCCATTTTGATATTAGACCTACTTCTCCATATTAATGTGAATGTCAGGGGCACAGAAGGAGAGAATGTGAGTGGTGATTGTGAGGGATACTCCTCAATGCACATGGGTTTCAATTTTAAAGTTCCGGCATATTATTTCATTGTAAAAGATATTCCTTGGATATTTCCATAGGATACATGTTCTATCCAGGATTATTAGTGTGAAACTTCAAGTTAAGAAAAACCTTAGAATTTGAAAGCTAGACCAACGTATACCTTGACTACAGATACCTCAGTGGTCTTGTTTGTGAGGGAAGGCTCTGTTTTGATACATAAATAACATTAGCAGGGAGCTAATCTTAACTTCCTTTTAGAAAGCATAAGGGCAATGTTTGCCATACACTGGCATCTTGTATTAGATAATACATATTGTATTCAGAAAACTTCCTCTTCATGATTTGAGAGGCTTACTAAATTTTGTTTGCTAAAAGGCCAATCTCAGTCCCTTTCTTCTTCTCATCAATTATGCTTTCATTGTACTACTGTACCCATTAATTTCTGATTTATCCAGTACAGACATCAGCAATGCATCAGGGTATTCCTTTTCTCAGTCTTTCATTGCCATGAACTTTAACTTGCCCCATGCATTATTGTGCAAGACCTTCATTTTTCCTTTCAAAAACCTTAGATAAGCACAGCATAGCCAGCCTAATAGGTGCAGTGGTCATTTTAGTACAATATTATGTCTCAAAGGGCTGAAGTACATGTGTAAATGAATACATTTTAAAAAATTAATAACTGTAGTAAGTTAAAAATGCTGAATAAATTGGCGAAATATAAATCTTATCTTTAGAATACTGAGAAGCATAGACACAGTCCTACCCAACGATATGTCCCTACTAGTGATCTAATACAAAGTAGTCAGCCTGATATCATAAACATTCAAATAACCATGACTAAACTATACAATTATATATATATGAATATAAAGCGATATATATATATATACATATATGATTAGAAATGGATAGAAAGGGATAATTTATGTAATTTTATTTTATTTTAAAACATATATTTTTAAATTATATTATTAGTATGATTTTATTTATTTATTAAATCAATTTGTTTAATTAAATAATACATAAAGGACGTAATTATCTCTCATGTTATAGTAACGTGTTAATTAGTAATTACTTTAAATAGTTTTAAATCATTATTTCAATATAAAAATATATTAATAGTTCAAAAAAACAAAAGTGAAATACCCTTCACAGTTTCGTGTAAGATTGTTTTGAAGAAACTATGGCATACTCAGCCCTAAATAAGACATTCTTATTCATCCCTAGGCTCCTGAATCACTACTACAGAAAAGTAAATTTGTTCTAAACTTCATTATATTTTTATTCAGTATTTTAACTCTGAGGAAAAACTAAAATGTCAAAATAACTAGTACTGAGTTATGTTTGGTATTTTGTTTTAAAGAAGGCAGGGAAAGTTTTTTTTTTTTCCTGATTTAAGTTAAAAATACCAGTGACCTTGATTTCACTGTAAAATTATAATCATCTCAGAAACATGCTGTTTGTCCTCAGGAACAATTTTCAGTTTTATTCCCAGAGATGATTGAACATAACTGAACAGAAGGAAAAAGTATGAAGGCAGAAAATCAAAACTGATCTTAAGAGTAACAGAAAAATCATTAGAAATGGCAGATAGATTCCACCGTCAGACTTCAGTAGACACATACTGCTGCTGCTGATGATGACAGACAACAGGGAGGTTGACGATGAAGATGGCAATGACAACGATGACTAAGACGATGACGATGACTACAATGACGATGACGCGACTATGAAGACAAGGACGACAACGACAATGAAGATGATGGACAGCATTGATGTTAACAATGGACATGGTAATGCTAGGTCTGTTCATGGTCATGGTGGTGTTGGCTTTTGGTACTCTATTAAAGTATGAAAAGGATGAGGAAGAGAAGACCCTAATCAGTATGATTTTAACTCAAGAGCTGTGTTCTTATCATATGTTTGGATGTGAGGAAAAATTGAATAAATTTCATTTTTAATTCAGTAAATTCAAAGGAATTATATGTGTAATAATAAAATGGAGGGATTATAACCATACACAAACACATCATTCATTACAACTCTCTTCCCAGTTTCAAGTGCATTTATCATCCATTTTGTACAAGTTCTTGCCTTTTATTCAACTGGACTTGTTATGGTTCTTATGAAGATTATATTTGAAAACTATGAATGTCCGTAAACAAATATCACTAAAATTGGTAATACTGTACATGACATGTGAGATGCTGGTTCTAGCTGTGAAGATTAGCTAAGAGAAATTCAATTGCATATATCAAAATAACTTGTTATTTTAATCACACCTCTAGACAACAAAAATTAATATATCCTACAATGTGTTCCTTTCAATGACATATGCATGTAGAGACATAGACATGCATGCGGAACCTATACATATATGAAAAAATGCAAATGATACATGAATAAAACACACAGACACCTGAAAGGAAATTAAACACATTCTAAGAAAGAATCATGTCAGTATAATTTACCTACTTAAGAATCAAGCATGTTTCTAACTCAAATAAATCTTGCATAATCACAATTTATAAAATAGTATTTTCAAATAACTTAATATTAGTAAAATCCTATTCATATATGTGAATTCAGTGGAATTTATATTATTATATTTTGATAATTCTCTCATCTATCTATATCTATATATCTATATCTATATAACTATTTTTGAGACATGGTCTCACTGTATAACTCTTGATGGCCTGGATATTTCTTTGAGTTCACAGAGCTCAGTTTCTCTCTGATGAGTACTGGGATTAAAGGCCTGCATCATCATAACCAGCTGATCATTATCAATGGACAATAATTTTGTAAATACGCAATGACTATAAATTTTCTCATTAATTTTTTACTATTTTTATTTGATATTGATTCAGAATAGGAAATAGGAGCTTCTCTTTTGTTGACTGCATATTTTTCTCATTCACCATTTCCCTTAATTACATTTTAACCATACCACCAACAGGGCATTGTTCGGAGTACTCTTGAATGAATATTATTATAAGAACTTCTACTTAATTATATTTAATGATTGTCTAATACATTTGATCTGTTGTCATTGTAGTTGTTACCCTCAAATATCTGTTACAAAATGTTTTAAATTCCATTTCAAAACCCGAGTAGGCTGTGCTCAGCCCCATTGCACCTTCTTTATGACTACGCTGCCACTTTGATTGGCACTAACAGCAGTTGGACACCTACACAAGTGGAAACTGAAACAAATGGAGCATCCACACTCCTTGTGGTGACCCCTCTGACTTTCCAAGGATAGCTTACATAGGTGAGGAATGTGAAATCCATGGCTCCCAACCATTCTCACACACATATCACTTGGAAAGTGCCCAGAAGATGTTCACAGCGACACTCCCCCAATTACATGTATTTCTTTTACTAGTACTGCCTTCATTTCTCTGAGGTGAGGTTAATCTGCTAATCTGTTTGTTTGTGTGTTTCTCCTATGCTATGTGCCTGGGATGCGGGACACAGGCAGCATGCTCATCACAGTCCATGCAGCAGCCTTTCCTCCGGCCAGTTCATCTCCCCTTGCAGTGCTCTCAGTAACCTTTGCTCCCATTCCTCCATCTCTCCCGTTCAACTTCCCAGTCACTATACATTTTCTCCTAATTCCTTCTCAGGTTCGAACTCCTGTAATCTTCCCTTCTCTATAAAAAACTTTCTGTAAAATATATTCCCCCAATTTTCTCAAACTCTTCCTGTTTTGGAAAACTTTTATTATTTTTCAATATGCTGTTGGGTTTATTTCTACACACACTGATTTTGGTATTTCCATAGAAATCTGTAGGATGGTACACACAGAATTTTTTTCTGAATTCTTATTTTAGAGTGTATTAACTAAACATAGTAATACACTATTACTGTGCTATTGTAAAATGCTATGTATAAATATGAACTATTCAAATCTAGCTCCCCTTTAACCTACCCTATACTAACTTTTGTAATCTCTGTATATCCATATCCTATATTTAGATAAATTTTAAGATTTAAATTTAGAAGAATGTCTTTTGATGCTTGGTTTACTGAAATCATTGTTAGGTTTCCGTCAAGAAATTTTATCAAAAAATTACTATTTAATTTTATTTTGAGGTCTTTGATCCCCTTTGACTTGAGCTGTTTGCAAGATGAAATATGAACCTATTTTCATTTTTCTACATACAGATTGCCAGTTAGACCAGCACAATTTATTGAAGATGCTTTCTTTTTTTCCCATTGTATATTTTTGGCTTCTTTGTCAAAGATATAATGAACATAATAAAAGAGAACATGGGAAAGAGACTCCAGTTCATTGACACAGTGGAATTTTCCTAATAAAACTCCAATTGCTAAGGCTCTAAGATCAAGAATTGATAAATGAGACCTCATGAAACTAGAAAGCGTCTGCAAGGCAAAGGACATAGCCAATAAGACAAATAGACAACATACATATCTGGAGAAATCTTCACTAAGTCCACATCCAATAGACGGCTAATATACAAAATGTATAACGAAATCAAGACGCTAACAACCAATCCACCAACCCAATTCTCCAGAGAGTTAGACAGAACAATTTTCAAATTCATCTGGAATAACAAAAAACCCAGGATAGCTAAAACTATCCTCAACAATAAAAGGACTTCCGGGGAGAATCACTACCCCTGAACTCAAGCAGTATTACAGAGCAATAGTGATAAAAACTGCATGGTATTGGTACAGAGACAGACAGATAGACCAATGGAACAGAATTGAAGACCCAGAAATGAACCCACACACCTATGGTCACTTGATTTTTGACAAAGGAGACAAATCCATCCAATGGAAAAAAGATAGCATTTTCAGCAAATGTTGCTGGTTCAACTGGAGGTCAACATGTAGAAGAGTGCAGATCAATCCATGCTTATCACCCTGTACAAAGCTTAAGCCCAAGTGGATCAAGGACCTCCACATCAAACCAGATACACTCAAACTAATAGAGGAAAAAGTGAGGAAGAATCTCGAACACATGGGCACTGGAGAAAACTTCCTGAACAAAACACCAATGGCCTATGCTCTAAGATCAAGAATCGACAAATGGGATCTCATAAAACTGCAAAGCTTCTGTAAGGCAAAGGACACTGTTGTTAGAACAAAATGGCAACCAACAGATTGGGAAAAGATCTTTACCAATCCTACAACTGATAGAGGGCTTATATCCAAAATATACAAAGAACTCAAGAAGTTAGACCGCAGGGAGACAAATAACCCTATTAAAAATGGGGTTCAGAGTTAAGCAATTCACAGATGAGGAATGTTGAATGGCTGAGAAACACCTAAAGAAATGTTCAACATCTTTAGTCATAAGGGAAATGCAAATCAAAACAACCCTGAGATTTCACTTCACACCAGTGAGAATGGCTAAGATCAAAAACTCAGGTGACAGCAAATGCTGGCGAGGATGTGGAGAAAGAGGAACACTCCTCCATTGCTGTTGGGTCTGCAAACTGGTACAACCACTCTGGAAATCAGTCTGGATGTTCCTCAGAAAATTGGACATTGAACTACCTGAGGACCCAGCTATACCTCTCTCGTACATATACCCAAAAGTTGCCCCAACTTATAACAAAGATATGTTCCACTATGTTCATAGCAGACTTATTTATAATAGTCAGAAACTGGAAAGAACCCAGATGCCCTTCAAAAGAGGAAAGGATACAGAATATGTGGTACATCTACACAATGGAATATTACTCAGCTATCAACAAAATGCCTTTATGAAATTAA
Organism: Rattus rattus; assembly: GCF_011064425.1. NCBI lineage: Eukaryota > Metazoa > Chordata > Mammalia > Rodentia > Muridae > Rattus > Rattus rattus. The sequence continues at coordinate 109,242,688 of NC_046160.1, read as the reverse complement.
TAGGCAAATGGTTGTATCTGGAAAATATCATCCTGAGTGAGGTAACCCAATCACAGAAAAACACACATGATATGAGCTCATTGATAAGTGGCTATTAGCCCAAATGCTTGAATTACCCTAGATGCACAGAACACATGCAACTCAAGACGGTTGACAAAAATGCAAATGCTTCATTCGTTCTTTAAAAGGGGAGCAAGAAAACCCTTGGTAGGGAATAGGGAGGCAAAGATTAGAACAGAGGCAGAAGGAACACCCATTCGGAGCCTGCCTCACATGTGGCCCATACATATCCAGCCACCCAATTAGATAAGATGGATGAAGCAAAGAAGTGTAGGATGACAGGAACCGGATGTAGATCTCTCCTGAGAGACACAGCCAGAATACAGCAAATACATAGGTGAATGCCAGCAGCAAGCCACTGGACTGAGAACGGGATCCCTGTTGAAGGAATCAGAGAAAGGACTGGAAGAACTTGAAGGGGCTTGAGACCCCATATGAATATCAATGCCAACCAACCAGAGCTTCCAGGAACTAAGCCACTACCCAAGACTATACATGGACTGACCCTGGGCTCCAACTGCATAGGTAGCAATGAATAGCCTAGTAAGAGCACCAGTAGAAGGGGAAGCCCTTGGTCCTGCCAAGACTGAAACCCCAGTGAACATGATTGTTGGGTGGAGGGCGGTTATGAGGGGAGGATGGGGAGGGGAAGCCCATATTGAAGGGGAGGGGAGGGTTAGGGTGATGTTGGCCCGGAAACCGGGAAGGGAATAATAATCGAAAAGGTAAATAAAAAAACTCAAGTTAATAAAAAGATTTAAAAAAGGAAAAAAATAATTAACAAAAAAAGAAGCTAATCATCAAGAAACCAAATAATCCAATAAAAAAGTGGGGTACAGAAGTAAACAGAGAATGCACTAGAGGGGGATCTCAAATGGTTGAGAAACACTTAAAGATACGTTCAATGTCTTTAGTAATCAGGAAAATGCAAATCAAAATGACTCTGAGATTTTACCTTATACCAATCAGAATGTCTAAGATCAAAACCTCAGGTGACAGAATATGTTGGGGAGGATGAGAAAAAGATGACCCTCCTCCTTTGCTAGTGGGGTTACAAACTAGTAAAACAACTCTGGACATCAATCTGGAGGTTCCTCAGAAAATTGCAAATAGATTGAAGAGCCACCTATACCACTCTTGCGCATATGCCAAAATGATGCCTCACAATGCCACAGCGGCACATGCTCCTCTACGTTCATAGCAGTCTTATTTGTGATAGCCTGAAGCTGGAAACAACCCCGATGTCCCACAACAGATTAATGGATACAGAAAATGTGGTTCATTTACACAATGGAATACTTAACTATTGAGAATAAGGACATCCTGAGTTTTTCAGGCATATGGATGGATGGAACTGGAAAATATCATTCTTAGTGAAGTAACTAAGACCCAAAAGGAATGCATGGGTCTGGCGTCCCTCTGAATGATCCAACAAGCAGCTGAAAGGGTTAGATGCAAATATTTACAACCAATGGACAGAAGCTGGTGACCGCTGTGATTGGTTGAATTAGGGAAATGCTGTAATAAACTGAGGAGGAGGGTAACCCTATAAAAAGAAATAGCAGTCTCAACTATCCTAGACGACAAGGATCTCTCAGTCACTGAGCCACCAAGTAGGTAGACCAGCTTATATGAGTCCCCCAACACATATAGAGGACTGCCATGTCTGAACTCAACTAGAGAAGAAGAGCCTAACTCTTCAGAGACTTGGGGCTCCAGGGAGTGGGGAGGTCTGGTGGGGAAAGAGGTGGAAACATCCTCTATTAGATGGGGGAGAAGGTGTGAGATGTGGAACAGGTGGAGGGTGGACCAGGAAGGAGATAAAGTTTGGATTGTAAAAAGAGATTAAAGAATGAATAAAAAGAAAATTACTATTTAGAGGCCATTTCCAACTCTTGCTGAACTATTGCAAAAACTGGTATTGAATAGACATTGAATATTCTCTTGGACATAAATGACATTTAAATTGCTTATTATTCACAAAATAAATATATTAGTAGTTTAAATAATATTTTATTGAGCTTACACGTATTTATATGTACATAAGGTATGCAGTACATATGAAGGATCAGTTACACTAGAACTAAAGTACAAAAGATTGTGAGTCACTATGTTGGTGCTGAGCTCTCAGACCGAGTCCTCTATAAGAGCAGCAAATACTCTTAACTGCTGAGCCATTTCTCCTGCCTCAAGGTAATTCAATTTTTTTCTTATTTTGGATGTTTTTATTTACATTTCAAATGTTATTCCCTTTCCTGGTTTCCAGGAAAAATCTCCCTATCCCATCCCCCTCCCCTTCTTCTATAAGAGTGTTCCCTTGCCTATCCATCCCCCTTCTCCCCACATTCCCCTACACTGGGGGTTCCAGCCTGGCAGGACCAAGGGTTTCTCCTTCCATTGGTACCCAGCAAGGCCAGCCTCTGCTACATATGCAACTGGAGCCATGGGTCAGTTCATGTATAGTCTTTGGGTAGTGATTTAGTTCCTGTGAGCTCTGGTTGGTTGGCATTGTTGTTCTAATGGGGTTGCAAGCCCCTTCAGCTCTTTCAATCCTTTTTTTAATTCCTTCAAAGGGGGTCCTGTTTTCAGTTTGCTGCTAGCATTCAACTCTGTATATGACAAGCTCTGGCTGTACCTCTCATGAGACAGCTATATCCTGCTCCTGTCAGCATGCACTTATTAGCTCCATCAAAATTGGTATTGATATCTATATCTATATCTATATATCCTTTTATGAATATTTTTGTTCCCCAATTTAAGAAGGAGTGAAGCACACGCACTTTGGTCGTCCTTCTTCTTGAGATTCATTCATGTGGTCTGTGGATTGCATCTTGGGTAATTCAAGCTTCTGGGCTAATATCCAATTATTAATGAGTGTATATCATGTGTCTTTTTCCTCTCTCAGGATGTTTTTTTTAGTTCAATCCATTTGCCTATGAATTTCATGAAGTTTTTTTTTTTTTTGATAGCTAAGTAGTACTCCATTGTGTAGTTGTACCACATTTCTCAATCCTGTCCTCTGTTGAAGAGCATCTGGGTTCTTTCCAGCTTCTGGGTATTATAAATAAGGTTGCTATGAACATAGTGGAACATATGTCTTTGTTGTATGTTAGAGCATCTTTTGGGTATATGCCCAGGAGAGGTATAGCTGGGTCCTCAGGTAGTGCAATGTCCAATATTCTGAGGAACCTCCAGACTGATTTCCAGAGTTGTTGTGTCAGTTTGCAGTCCCACCAACAGTGGAGGAGTGTTTCTCTTTCTCCATATTCTCGCCATATTTTAAATAATACTCCATATAAAGAAAAATACCATTCAGTTTAGAAGACATTTTCATAAAAACACATCTATGATTATACCTGTAATAATACAATGTAATTAAATAATAAAATTTACTGAAATTGATTTTTACCATCATTATATTCAGAAGCTTATTAGACTTTGCTCTTTATGAACTAAATTTGTTTCATTATTTTATATACTTATTTTGAGATGGTTTGTTTTTTGTGTGTATGTGTGTATCTCTGGCTTGCTTGGAATTCACTATATTAAGCAGGCTGGCCTTGAACTCAGAGATCCATATTCCTCTACCTCCATAGTGCTGGGAATAAAGGAATGCACCACTAGATCAATCATGTCTGTGTTAACTTTTATTCATTAATATTGTGCAAGTATTTAATATGCTTTATGTGTTAAAGAAATAAAGATGCATTAAGTCATGTTTTTGAGTACTCATGTTTAAGAAAAGTGTATTCTAGTACACATGATTATTTCCTGTAGGACACCTTCTTTGCACAGGTGATCTTATTTTCTTCATTATACACTTACTTTTATTGCCAACATTTTTGTGTAATAGAAAGCTATTATAATAAAGCATAATACACTGTGAAGGGATAATTAAGAACAATTTGAGCTCAAGACAAATAATTACCATAGGTATTTACTTGAGCACGAAGGCATATTAAAGTTGTCAAGTTCATTTGAGAATTGTTGTATGTGAAAATGTCAGCTAAGAATTTCTCTAAGACATACAACAGGATGAGATACTTTATTAATTAAAATTTTTGACATTTCAACCATGTATAAAATGTATTCTAATTACACTTCCCTTTTCCTCTGTCTAATTCCTCCTCCTCCTTACAAATTTTTTAGCCATATTTCTGCCTGTTAATTTGGTTATTGCCCTTTAGACCTTAACTATTTTTTGACCATGGCTTTGGAATTATATTTGAGGCAAAGTTACTATATTTCATAATCCCAAGTAGTCTTCCTAACCCATCTGCCTTTCACCTTTTAACTTCTTTCCTTTCTTCCTTCTTTTTCCTTCCTTCCTTCCTTCCTTCCTTCCTTCCTTCCTTCTTTCTCTCTTTCTTTCTTTCTTTCTTTCTTTCTTTCTCTCTTTCTTTCTTTCTTTCTTTCTTTCTTTCTGGTTTTTATATTTCAATGTTGGGTTCTGTTTATGGAGAAACATGAAACAATCATATCAGTGCTATACAACTAATGAAGTTTATCGAATCTTAACTATTAGTTTCCATAGAGCAGACATGATTATTTTCATTAATGTTTCCCAGATGTCCAAATTCCTAGCCTACTGAAGCTTATGGACCTGATTGTTTTATAAAATTGTTTAGTGTTTTAGCATGAAATAAAATAATATTCTTTTTATTAAAATATTTAGCAAAACTGCCCCACAATATCAGATTAAATATGCCTATTCTCAAAGAAACTATGAACTCACATGGAAGACCAACACACTAGCTCAGAAAAATTAATATTTTTCTATGCTAGATAGTATTAGAAAGTACTTAAAAAGTGGGATGAATATAAAAACTATTGTTCAATGTGATTCATAACTTTAGAGTGCTAAGGACTGTGTTGGGAACAAATGGACACAGATGTTCACTCCATTTGGAAAACCATGGCTAGTATTTGAAAGACTAAAACAAATAATTGTATGTGTAAATTCTTAACACTTTCATGGCATAGATTTAAAATGCCATTAGAACCCTATATGACACATGTTAAAATTTAGAAATGTAAGAAACTACAGATCAGGAAGGTCCTGATGATTAATTGATTTCATATTGGATATATGAGGAATTCAAACAACTTCAACTATATGTTCTTTTTGCTCTCTTGAGGTTGACATCAAGGTATAATTTAGCTCTGAAATTCCTTGTAAGCCTCTCTCAGCTTTTGCCATTTTTTTTTATAGAATTCAATGTCTTATAAAACTATCATTTCCATTTTTGCATTCCCATCATTTTATACACACTGTATACACATCAGGCTACAAAAACATAGCAAAATGCTTTATCAGGTCTGATTAAATGCTAAATCTCCCTTTACCATTGAGATATATGTAGTTTATATAATATAGTTTTTGCTATGATCTTACTGAAATCTGGGATTTTTTAAAAAATATTTTGTAAAAGGAGAGAGAAACCTTCCAGTGGAATTTCTATAGTATATTCCACTGGGAAAAAGACTGCATATTAAAATATAAATTCTTAGAAAACTAATAAGCCTGTATATTCACTCCCATTACACGTGATAGACTCTTCCTGTGAGCAAATTCCCATTCCTAATATGCTTTCTTTATTCAACTGCTAGATCAGATGAAGTAAATCTGACCCTAAGCATTGTTGTCTTTAAATGTATAGTTTGAATATGGTAGACTGTTAAGATTTACCTAACAGTTCTAATGCAAGAAGAAACCTACAATCTTCATAAGGAACACTGTGAGTTTCATATTATTAGTTGCTTTGATGAGTACTACAGGAAGTGGTTAATGTATTTATGCCTTCATTAGTATTTATTACACCCAACACAACTACTACAGCCTTAGTGATAATGAAGATAAAACTCCTAAGTTACTGTACACATGTCTGCCCAGGTACCACGTGGTAATTGCTTGATTGATGGTGGGGATTCGGCAGTTGAAGGGCTGCACTAGGGTGTTTGCAACTTTTAATTCAGCTTGAATAGGTACATCTCTGCCAAAATAGACCATGATATTGTAGACACTAAAGCTGTCAGAGTTTGATATAAAGCAAGTGTGGCCTCTGCCATTGGCCCGCTAATGGCTCTGCCATGTATTTTATATCTGGGACTTCTCTCCACTATTTCACTTAAAGATGTACAAAATGACTATGATAATATATGCAGATTCTTGTGGAGCTCTGTTCAGGAAGCACATACAGAATAGTTATTTATACACCTTTGTTCCTGCCAGGCAAAAGCTAAATAAAGCTAGTGTATAATAAAATCCCCTCTATTTCTCTAAGTTGTAGGCTAGGGGTCAGTGATGGAGAACACAGTGGCATGGAAACTAAAGCATCTAAACAACACTTGAACACATTTTTGAAAAGGCAGCAGGGCAATCTTTGCCTCTTCGAACCATGAGGCTGAAATGTTGACCTCAGGCTATTAGTCTCTCGTTACAGAACTTACTTATGTACAAAGGCTTAAGATCTAAGATCGAAGGCTATTAGTTCATGTTTATTATACGGAAATGTATTCAGTTTCATTATAAATGTTTTTTTCAAACACATAATTATATTTATTTTCTTTTTTTAAAGATTTATTTATTCATTTATTATATATAAGTACACTGTAACTGTCTTCAGACACACCAGAAAAGGGCACCAGACCTGATTATAGATGGTTGTGAGCCACCATGTGGTTGTTGGGAACTGAACTCAGGACCTCTGGAAGAGCAGTCAGTGCTCCTAACCACTGAGCCATCTCTCAAATACATGCTAAGAGACTTGACTCACAACTCAAAAAGCAACATCCAAGGAAGGAGGGGAGATTTCAGATACTATTAACAAGATGACTCTTGGAGATTTCAGCACAGTAGAAACCGAGATCCCTGCCTTTATTCTGCTGTTTCCTCCTCCTTTCCTTCATTTGTCCCTTTCTTCTTTTCTTATCTTCTCCATCCTTTTCCCTTTCTTCCTTCCTTCCTTCCTTCCTTCCTTTCTTTCTTTCTTTCTTTCTTTCTCTCTCTGTCTTTCTCCTCCTTCGCCGCCTTCTTTCCTTCCTTTCTCCTTTATATCTCTCAGCATCACTGAGGATCCAAAATATATGTAGGCTTCTAAGAAGAAAAGCTTAAACAGACGTGAATAAATCAGTATCAGTTACAACAGGACATTAAGCATATTTAAACGGGTGACTCGGGAGAGTATATTGAATCCATAGCCAGTGACCAAATGAGACAGTTCAGTGTTTAGCAGTTTGGAAATCATGACTTTCAGAGTTAATTGTCACAGTGAGTTTAGAGCCTGATTCTCTGATTAGTGGAATGGCAAGTGCTATGCCCATAGTGTACTCTTAGGCATCATTAAAGCCTCATAGGATGGAGAATAGAATATGTGTAAACATGTATACATAGGTTGACAATCTCATACTTCATTGATCAAGTCAGTACACTATTTTTCCTCAAATCATTCCACTTTCCACAAGGGTCAGGTGTTTACCCCGGCACTGCCAATCAGCGCAACCCTAGAAACCCCCAGGCTAAAACTGTTGCCCTAGCTCCATGACTCCAGTCTCTCCTCATTAACTGAAATTGAATGTCCCATTTAAGAAGAGGCTGTGGAGTGGCATGCTATTTAAAAAAAAATCTAATGTTAAAATTAGCAAAGGTCTGGTTTTGATTTCTACAGGATAAGCCCATGATTGGTATAGAAATTAGGACAGGAAGAGAGCTACACACAAGAATCTTCATGAAACTCAGGTAACCTGGTATTGGTTATCTGACCAAAAATCTAAGATTCCATGATGTGATCATAGAGGAAACAAAATGATGAGTTCTCACCTGTGATATCCTACATCAAATCTGAGGACTGGTTCTGAAAACAGGGTATTGTTCTAAAGTGAGAGTATCTTTTAAATTTGAAAAGCAGTGAGACTGTGGAATGCAGCTGTGAATTGTAGAGATAACAAACACTAAAAGGAAGTTGATGGCAGAGTTAGTAAGTACTTTGTAAAATAAAAACAATGGAAACCTAGATGTCTTCCTGGACCACAATAGTCTGTCATATTTAGTAGTCCCTGAATGGAAATTACAGCTCAGCAGGGAGCAAGTCCTACAAGATACTATAATGTTTTATATCCAACCATGACAGACACTTAATATTTAGCATTTGATATATGGTTTAAAATACAGTTTTGGATCCAAATGCAACCTAATTAAACAACAAAGCTTTACTTGATTGTTTTATCTACCTGTTACTCATGCTACCTTTAGAAAAATTATATTCATGTTTCAAACACATTTCATAGGTTTTGTAACTTCTTCATCCTTTGGTGAGTATAAAGGGAGTGGTATTACTGACAGGGTAAATAATAGAGCCAGAAAATAAAACTCAACAACTTATTTCAAATTTGAACTATTTCACAAATATAACTAAGCCCTTAATATAAGACATTGTGTATATTCAAATATTAAAAATAAAATGTGATTTTGATCTGTAAACTTCTCATAAAGACAAGAAATACCAAACAATATTTTGATGGACACGCCTAGATTCTATTGATTACTAATTAATAATTCTACTAATTTTCACGCCCTTTGACCCAGAGATTTATTATACCATGAAGGTAGCAAGGAAAATTGTAGTACTTACCTCTATCATACTACATGTGGGTAGACATAAAGGAAAAAAAAAAAGAATCACTTGGTTAGTTTCTCAGGTCTTAACTTTCAGCAGGAAAATGTCTTTACCAACAGGCAGGTTATAATTTAGCTTTTGAAAAATGGGCATAGATGTGTCTGGAACTTTCCTTCTCCTGTCAAAATTACATAAGGAAATTGGATTCCTACTATATCAACAGATATAAACAACACTACCAAAGATGCAGTGACAGTCGTTCAGGTTCACAGCTGAGTTAGCGAGAAAGTAGATAGATTTTTTTCCCAGACTATCAAAGGACTTTCAGTGAATATAATCAGAACCTTAAACTTCAAGTCATGCTGGAAATTAGTCAGAACACAATATTAGGCATGCCAAATTGATCGGAAGTATGCTCATTTCTCTGTATCTACTTCTGTCATTTGGAAGAAGCACAAACTAGTTTAGGATTAGTTCAGGACAACGTGACTAAATTAATGGAAATGTATTTTTTATTTCACAGAATCAGTGAAAGGATCCTAATCATTTTACTTGAAGAACGTAGATACTGAAGACCCAAAAGGGCAGAGATAAAATTCGTGAATACTGAAAGGTTTTTCATCTCTTGTTTCTGTGTATCAAATAACATTGGTTGTATCAGAATATTATTGACTATTTAAAAGATTAATTACTCCTTCTTTGAAATTATTGTCATTATTTATATTGATTTTTGTCTTCAAACATGGCTGTTACCCTTTCTGGTTAACCAACCAGAGTTGTAGAACAGATGCAATGAAAAGTCTTTCTGTCCAAAAATCTTCCTGATACTAACTTTGATTACAAATAATAATCAATAGGGTTTTTTCATACACAGATCTAGGAAAGAACAACATACTAAATAAAACCTGGGTAAAGTTCATAAACTTGTAGGAAAGGTTTTGATTTCTCATGCACACAACTAATTTGTTTTAAGCCATAAATGTCTAGCCCTTGCAAAGTCTGCAGAGGATCTCCAGAATGTGAGACATGCACAGGCATGGACCTAGTGACTCTTATCACCTACAAGTTCATCACTCAAATCTTATTTCTACTATAAATTGTATAAGCATTGAAGTCGATAAGTATCCCATTTTGTTTGTTCCAAAACAAACGAAATTGATAATTGAATCCTTTACCAGATGCCAACAGGGCAAACTAACCTCATGCTTCTGTACCCTCCAAAGAAATTGCTAATGAGATAAAGAAATAAAAAAAAAAGTTTCATCTCCTGAAGAATGGCTAATTGGCTTTCTACACAATGTCATTTCTTATCTTTTTCTTGTTTTGTTGTTCCTGCTTGGTTTTGACTTTTACTTATTTCTTGATCCCTAAATCAAGGAACAGATGGCCTGTTTGAGGGGAGAATTTTGAAAAGTGCCTCTAATTTTTCTGGGTTAAGCTGCTTCAAAAATTTCACAACTAGGGAAATGGCACTGAAATAATTTAACTTTGAAAGTTACAAAAGCTTTTGACTGCGGAACCAAAAACACTGCTGCTAGTAAAACTCAATGGCTGTTTTGTTTCTTGTTTTTGTTTTCCTGCTTCCATAGAAATATGCAGCCCATTCCCCGAAACTGCCATGAATAATTTGATACAAATGGGTTATCTGCGTTTCTGGAATAAACATGGAACAGAACTACAAAGTGAGGTGCGTCACCTGTAAGCTATTGAGAGGTGGTTGAGTCTTTGGGGCTCAGGATAAGGGTAATTAGCAGGGAAGTGCACTCTCTAATTTGCTTGAAGAGAAACAAATGAAAAAATTTATATACTGCAAGTCTGTCTCAGCCTGTGTGTTTACATTTTTAGAATGGCTGGTGCTTTAATCTGCCATCTTTCAGCTCTTTCTTCATCTTGAGTAAAACACAGGTGCTACTGACCATGGCATCACGCTTACTGAGTAGCAGCAGTGGGTGGTAGCCTTTTTTATAACCTCAGAGTTTCTCTTATTCCTTGCCAGACGCGGCATTTGTTCCCTCCATCCACTGAACTCTGCCTTGCAAGTCAGCTGTAAGATGATTTTGCATGCCTCTTACTTTTCAGCTCCCAGTAATTTGCTCAACAAATAACAGAAAGCCCAGTTATTTGCCGCTAGCAGGGAAGCAGTTTCCATGACTTGGAAGGTTGGGATTCATCATTTCGATCTCAAATCTGATACACACAGTTATACTTTTCTACATCTTAATCCTCTTTGCCAGCTGTGATACAGTGTGTCTTCATATTCCACCTCTCCTTCATCTTTGCTTTTCATCATTTTGTGTAGCCAAAAACAAAAACAAAAACAAAACAAGCAAAAACAAAAAGACAAGCAAAAAAAAATCAAATTATTTATACTCTCCTTTCGAAAAGCTTGACAAACCAGTTTATGTCTCTTAAATTAGTGGTTGTAGAAGAATTAACAAGTGTATGTACATGAATGTGCAAAAAGTTTGCAAACTAATGAAAATGGCAGGGTGGATTGTAGTAGGAGGTAGAATTCCATTTAACGTGTAAATGTGTCTGTCCATCAGAGGTCATTTATATGACTCATAAGTATTATCTTGTAGAATGGATTCTTGATATTTTTGTAAAATCAATAATCTATGGATTAAAAGATAGTACAGAATTTTTAGATAAATTTATATGCTAAAATATAATTCCAAATGCACTCATTACACTCAAAGAGAGTGGTAGCAACAGAGCAAACAGAAACATGTGCGATACAGATGTATTCTCCCTTCATCCTTTTTAAATACTCTTCTTGCTTCACATCCTCCTCTGATGACACAGATTCTGCAGAACATGCATGCTCCATCTCAGGAGTCATATATATATATATATATATATATATATATATATATATATATGTACATATACATATACATATATATATATATGCACATATATATACATATATATGTGAATATATACATGAACATACATATATATGAATATTATATATATGAATATTATATATATGAATATATGTGAATATATACATGAACATACACATATATGAATAATATATAAATATATATATATATATTTATATTCATCTCAAATGTCATGTATCTGACCATGGTCCCAAGGCCTTTATTTCAGTTATTAAAGCATTTGATGTGATTCTGATATGAGGGTGTCAAACACATATAATGCCTTTGATTGCATTTTCTCCAGTGTGGATGGAATGTGAGGAACAGCCTCTTTTGCATCTCATTCAAGATGAGAAGAAGTCTTTTTGTCCATAAAATTCCAGTTCTTCAAGCTGTCTCCATCAGTTACTTAGGATACAGATAATTACTGGAGAAACTTCGAAAAGAGTTGGGGCTAAGAAGTCATCATTTACTTTGCTTTGTGTTTCAAGGTCAAGAAAGTAGCACCAGTTGTCATTTCACATATCTTAAGAGAAAGAAAAACAATAATAGAATGGGGGAATTATTATTGACTTTTAAATAAATCTGGGTTTTCTTTTCTATGAAACAGATAATGGGAATATTACACTAAGAAATGATATGATAAAGTTGTAAAAAGAGAAAGAATACTCAATCAGTGTCATACAATATGTACAGTGAATTTATATGTTCCTAATACCTGCTCACTTTATTTTCTGTTTTTGAAAAAAAATGTTTAGTAGTAAGAGCCTCTTGCCAAATCAAAAAGCAGATATATATAATTCATTGTACTACTTTTTTAAAATTATGGTGTCTGTGGATCATGTAAAATTTCTCTATGGACAATTTCTGTGTTAGATTTTTGAATCCCAAGTTGACAATCCACAATACATGTGCAAACCAGCAACACTAGCTGGACTCAATGGGACACAAGCAACTGTAGTGACTAAAGGAAAGGTCACAAATTTGAGAGGGAGTTGCAGGGCTCAGAGGCATTTGATGTGGGACAAGGAAGAATTGAGATTATATGAATACATCATCTACATATGAAAATCTCAAAAATTTTAAGCAAATTAAAAACACAAGGAATTGCAAAGATTTTTGTTCATTAAGAAAAAGAAAGGCAATATTTCCATAGATAATGATCATAAATACCAATTTCTGATTCTAACATCAAGAGAGGATAAAAGTAGGATCTTATTTTAAAAAGTTGTTTAGACCATTTGTGGAAAAGAAATCTGCTTGGGTGGCACATGCCTTTAGTCCCAGTATTCAGGGGGCAGAGGCAGGCATTTCTCTGAGGTTGAGAATAACCTATTCTAAAGTACAACTGTAAGAGTCAGGTCTACACACAGAAATCCTATCTCAAATAACACCAGCAAAATAAGTAAAAAAACCAATGAGTTGATTTCTGTTATCGAAGATGACCTGACACTCTATGCAGCCTCTTTTTTTCTCACCTGTTACAGAACACTTGAATGTTCTCCTTCTGTAAGACATCAATATTGAAATCAACATGCATGCATTCTAAAGAAAATGGAAAAATGTTCTCCAAAGCAAAAGGAGTTAAGATCAATATATTTAAGTAAAAGGGTAAAATCATCCACAAAATAAAGTAAATTTAATTTCATGACTTACACTCCAAATACAGCTGTTTGACCAGATGTTTAACTTCTTTCGCTAGCTACATTTTATTGCAGTGTAATCGAGTCTTTTCTTAAGAACTAATATAGTTCAGCTCTTCTATATAAAATGAAGCTTCTCTGATGCCAAGTAGAAATATGTACACACACACACACACACACACACACACACACGATAGTTTTTGATAATTAAACTAATTTATGATTTATTCTGTAGTAATTTTTAGAGAAAATTATGAAAAAGAATGCTAGTCTTTAAAAATCATTTGGTGCTGTCTTTATTCAAGAACATGCTTAACAGTTATTAAATTCTGAATCTCAAAGGCTATGACACGAAATGCATACAACTGTTACAGAGCTTTGTTGAACACAGAATCCAGGTACCAGGAATATGCTTGCCTTCACCTTCATTTTTCTCAGGCTCAGGGCTCTCTCTCTCCCCCTCTTCTCTTCTCTTCTCTTCTCTTCTCTTCTCTTCTCTTCTCTTCTCTTCTCTTCTCTTCTCTCTCTTCTTTTCTCTTCTCTTCTCTTCTCTCTCTCTCTCTCTCTCTCTCTCTCTCTCTCCGCCCCCAATGTCTTTTCGCTCCTTTTCTTCTTCAGAGAGAAACAGGCCTCCCATGTGATTTATTCCAGGCCTCAAACCCACCTCAAGCTTGGCCCTAAACACTGCCTTTGAAGGCTAAAGGAGGTCCAGATGAAAGAGAGACTGACAAGAACAGTCTGCAGAGAAATGCATTACAAAGATTAACATGCCACAGCCTCTTAATCAAAGACCCAGAACAGAAATCAACAGGCAGCACAGCCTCCATACGGAAGTTACAGAAATAAGACTGTAGAGAGAAAAGACATCTGGGCAGGAAGCAAAGGACGAAATAATTTCAGCAACTCTCCCAACTAAAAGAAAGTCAGAAAATACCAAATGCCAATAAGCTGAAAATAAGTGTTGAATATGTTAATGAAAGTATGTTTTCCTTGATATTTCATTGATGTTGTCAGGTGACTGACATTGAAAAGAAATTATTTGTATACTTAATACACTCCTGACACTGCTGCTTGCTGTATCGTTATCCTATCCGCTAGCACGTTGGTCTAATAAAGTAGAAGAAATTACTTGTTACTATGGACATGAAATTATAGGAGCATAGTAGAGGAGAATAAGAGGGAAAATTCAAACAAGCATTGTCCTAAAGCATTGATTATCTGTAGTGAGCCAAGCTAGCACTGAAAAGTTGGGTTTGTTTTTGTTGTTGTTGTTGTTGTTGTTGTGTTTGTTTGTTTGAACTGTGCATCTAAATTAGAAGCTCATTCTTAAGTGAGATGAGACTTTGGAAACTGTTCTTACACAGACATATCATAAAACCATATATGTAGTGTGTGTGTGTGTGTGTGTGTGTGTGTGTGTGTGTGTGTGTTATATCTATATATAACTTCTTATTAGAAACACCAGAACAAGCATAGAATGCAATGTCCTGGTATATCTATCCTAGCTTTAGTAGTCTGGGTTCTTATACTCTCACAGCTAAAAGTGACCCTGAAAGATGTAATCATGTACAGAACTTGTCTGAAAGTGGGCTGAGTCAAATAATGCCATCCAGTGGGGAAGGTAATCTGAAGCCATTAACTGAGTAAGAAGATACTACATTTGGGAGATAAAGCAAAGTATATATGTTAGTGGTTACAGTAAGGAGGAGAAGATATTCTAATATACATGTATGGGCCAGAAACAATAATTTAAGTTCTTGTGTATGAAGGCAGAAGAATCTACTGAGAATGAAATGCTAAAAGAAGACCTGAGAGAAGTCAGAAATGAAGCAGAGAGTAGAGCCAAACCCTTGCTGGCTTTAATAAAAGGGGTAGGAACCATGAGCCAATGGAGGAAACCATTTTTTGAAGCAGAGGAAAGAATTGAAAGAGTCTGCCCCAGAGCCAACCTTAGAGAATCCTTAGTTTAGTCTAGAGAAACCTTCTTGAACATTGACATACAAAACTGTCAGAGGAAATATGTGACTTGTTTAAGCCATCGTGTCAAAATAATGTTATATCAGCAATGGGATGCTAATAAAAGACTGTCGAGATGCTTGTCTTTATTGGCTCCCTGCTGTGTCTATAGTAGGTTTATGAGAAGTTCTCTTCATCCCTCTCTCCGGGATTTGTGTGTGTGTGTGTGTGTGTGTGTGTGTGTGTGTGTGTCCGTGTCCCAGCCATCTTTCCAATGTTCCTAACAAGAGAGCTTAGTCTCTGGGGATTCTATTCAGAGATTTGTTCCCCTGGTTATCTCACATCACTCCTGTTACACCTTCAGTTGTGTTTCACAAACTCCATTGCCGAGCACATACTCAGAATGATTGGGGATATCACTGCCATCAGTTTAGCTTTTACTGATAAAAATCCATGCAAAATGCACATTACTCTAAACAGAGTACTCCAAGGAAAATAAGATGATTTTCTAAATGGCTTGTATTTTCCTTTTACTATTAATGAGGTGTGGTAAATGGGAATGAATTTCAGTTCTCTCTGGCACAGTTACACACATGAATAATATCCCACTAAAGTTTCTTTAAGCCAGAAGTTGCCCTGAGAGAAATTTCCTCACTGATGAGATGACAATGTCTGCTTGTCTCCACAGCTAATTTGTAAATCATTCACAAAAGACCCATAAACTGCTCAGTGTACTTAGCTTTATATATGACAGTTGGGAAAACTATGTCTATGGAAATAGAAAAGGATGGAGAGCAACAGGCTAACATCAAAACTGCTCAGGAAGGCTCAAGATAACAGCCAGGCTTACCTGAACACTGGAGACAGGATTCTGACTCAAGTCAAAAGAAAGCAAGCCAGTCTTAATTCTCCCAAACATTCCATAACCCCTGACTGCATTTTCCACATCTTTCAAAGCACATTTATTTGAAGATACAGGTGTACAGGAAAATTAAAAGCAACCGTATTTATTTTTGATTGAACAAAAGTTAAGGTAAGTGGTTGAATCTGTATCATCACTTAATATAGTTCATAATAAAATTATTTTATTTTTATTACTTGTTGACTAGATCCATTGATAATTTCAATTTTATTCATGCTAAAGTAATCAAAGGTTGTAGAATGAATAAAGTATTCAACTTATTTAAGGAGTCTTACTCTGAAAAAAGTATGGGGACATTTTTCAAATAATTTAAGATCTTAATGTGATAACAAGTGATACATTTTCTTTTAATGAGTGAAAAATGTTAAATAATATTTTTACCAAATACCATATCCAATGGTTAAATAAAAACTGTACAAAGAAGCAACACTAACTATAAATATTTACTGTTGATAATAAAAGATTTTCCTAAAATGTACCAAATTCTTTAGATACAAACATCTAAATCACAGTTATATTTTCCCCAAAACTCAACACTCCACTTTCATAAAGTCAACTTCTACAATGTACCAGTCATTTTTAAAAAAGAATGTGTAGTATATTTAATTAGCAAAGCTATATTGATGAAAGAATCTGTATAAACTTTAATGCAGAATAGAAAGCATTCAAATGATCAGACAACATCACCCATATTCATAATTAGGGAAAGAGTTATGAAAATGAAAATGAGAATCTTACTACACAAAAATATGTAAGACATCAAAATGATTTATGGGAAAAAATAAAAAAAAAAAAAACAATGTGTAAGAATAGGAATGCCTCCCTGCCATTTATCAAAAGGTTGAAAACTATTCAAATTCTCAAAGATCCCATCTAGACAAGTGTACCTAAATTTAAAATATTTTCGTTAACTCTGATGCCCCAATTTTACAATTATTTCATTGGCAAAAGTTTTTATGCTGCCCGTTAGTATAAACATTGAGAAGTTTATGTTTACATTATCTGACAAGTTTATATTCTTGGAGATAAACATCAAAATATGGTGCCTTAGAGATGGACAATTCAGAGCTATGTGTCACCAATGATCATAAAATGGAAAATGAGGTAAAACAAATAAGAATGAAGGAGTTCATACATATGTTAGCATTGAGACATCCCCAGAATGTATTGTTGAATTAAAACCTAAAACTTTAGAATGCCAAGGAGGTGGTGATCCTACCTATTGTTTTCACAGGTCATAAGAACTTCCAATTGCAAGGATGATTCAACAATTAAGAGCACTTGTAGATCTTAGGGAGGACTGCAGGCTAACTGCAGCCTTGTAAAACTTAGTACAGGTGTCTGACAGCCTTCTCTGGCCTCTGCAGGAACCAAATATTGTATAAACATGCATGCAGGCACACATATATACACATAAAGTAAAAATTAAAATATCTTGTAAAAATGTCAATAAAAGCAAGTGTATTTTTTTAAAATAACAGTTCTTGTTTATGTTCAAGAAAACACAGATGTATAGCCCAGACTATATGGTTGGAAGACATCTCTTAAGACATAATTATGTAAGGAAAATCGCGGAGAGTATACCACACTTATTTAACATTACAATTTCAATACATTTAGATGTAAAATATATAGACTTTGCTATTATTTTTGCTATTGTGTAGATAAATTCTATATTTTGAAGCAAGAACTAAATATGTATTTTGAATTCAGAATATCTAGAATTGTAATTATTAACTATCAAAAACTGCCTGGTCAGTTTATCAGTACCAGAAACTAACATCTGGGCTTTGATCATTAAATAAACTATGTAAAGTGAGGATATGCTTCAGATGTTTAAAAAATTAACACTCTGGAGATATTTTCTATTACTGCTTGGTGTCTAATGTACAACATAGATTTCACCCCAGATCATTCTGAATTTTCATAATTATGTCCAATTTAATAATGTATTTGTACTTTTTTAATTGATAAAAGAAATCCCTTCTCTGCTTCTATTTCTCCTCTGTTCTAAAGATTGAATTTGTGCCTGATTTTATCTGATTCCACCCTGGGGCCTTTCACCCCGTCCTCATTCAAGCAATTCAGCTGTGATTTCCCACCCAGACTTCCCTCATTTTCCTTGCAGACCTTGTTTGTCTTTGGCATCAAATTGAATCATTCTCCCCTAAGGCCTCACTAAACAACCTCCTCATTTGCTTTGAAATGCTTTACCTCCTTTCCATTTGATTCATCCTGGAATAATATTCCAAGTATATCACTGATAAAACTGAATCTGAAAGTCCAAGCACTTTTATAGTCATGTCAGTATGAAGGAGAAGCATAAGCTCATTTGTGCGTTCCATTTGTATGGCTGAAGAGTCAGAAGAAGAGTTCCTCTTTAGCCCCTATGTGAACAATTACAACATGAGATGATGAAGTGAACCACAGCCCCCAAACGTCATCTCAGAAAACTGACAACTGGGCAGCTCCTGGGATGTCAAACAGAGGGTGACCAAGCCTGCCAGGATCACAGACGCTGCTGTCAGACACAGGATGAATGGACTCCAGTTTCATGTCTGCTTCCTGATCTGAGTGTCAGCCGAACCCATCACCTCTCTTCCAAATTAATTAGTAAAGTCTGGTGTCAAGAATTTCAGTAAAAGCTTTGTTCAAGAGAGGAAAAAGAAACATCTGTTTCAAAGCCCCACCCCCAGTCACAGCCATTGAAATATGTATATGTAACTTATTGTTTATCAAGTTATTTATAGCTTACATTTATTTAAACACTATTATTTAAAACAATGTTCAAAAACACATATGAGTACTATTATGAGCTACTATTTTCCATGACATTTTGCCAATATTGGTGTTAATGTCTAGTTTAATCCATTTTATTAGTGATCTCTCTCTCTCTCTCTCTCTCTCTCTCTCTCTCTCTCTCTCTCTGTGTGTGTGTGTGTGTGTGTGTGTGTGTGTGTGTGTGTTTCCTCTTCTTGCTTTCTTTCTGTATTTCCTTTTTAAGTACAATAGGTATTTATTTTCTTGCCTTTTCTTCTCCTTAATGTATTTACTTATTTTAGAGCCTAACTACAGGTCTCTTTCCTTCTTTCCTTTTCAGCCCAACATCTCACCTCGTCCCTCATTCATTCCCTGGACACTGTGAGTATCACTAACAGACACAGCTATAAGCTTAAAAGAAACCATGTTGTACTGTGAAAGCGAAGGAGCCTAATGCAGAAATCAATCACCTTGACTTTTTAAATACAGCTTTTTTCTCCTATTCAATCTTTTAGTTGACAGTTACAGTTTGACTAGAAAAAAAGAGAATAGGCAAAAAACGAGCAGAAATCCTAATCCAATATACCATCTGTTATTTAAAAATCTACTTCATACATACACATTCATACATATATATTTTTTCAGGAGTAGTTGGTAATAGAAAACAAATTGCTGTGGTCATCCCTATGAAAAACTATGTCTCCCACTCTCAAGACACATACAAGTAACATCCATTATAGAGACCTAAATGGATGTATTTAAGTATTTGAATATGGATATATATATATATATGTATATATATATGTATATATATATATAAACAATTAATGAAAAAGAAGAATTTGATTTGAAAATGAACAAGAAGGAGTAGGTAGATTGGTTTGAAGGAAAGGTGTAAACAATGCAACCATATTACAGTCTCAAAAAACCCCTGTTTCATAATGAAGGGATGAAAACAACTCATAATGAATAGTGCTTGTGCACCCACATGTACCTATCCCAATGTATGACTTTTACAGTCCTTGTAAGAACACTGGGAGAAGACTGACTTTTCCAAAGGCAAATCAATGGAGCTGCAGCAGAATGACCACTTAGAACTTTCAGTCTTTTTGTTCCAACTCTGAGAATTTTTAATTATATCATAATTGCCAAGGTATAAAATAAAATTCATATGAGATGTGCATAAAATAGTAAGAGAAGTATTTAAGGACTCATAAGAATACAGATTTTTTAAAGAAATAATTACAAGAAAGCAACTTATGCTATTCTTGCCATTTGTTTAAATGACACATTAAGAGAATTTGGAAAGAAATTAAACAGGAAAGGTGTCTGCTGAGTCATTATTATGAGATTACTTTTGGATCTACTATACTGTGGGATTATAGTGTTAATTTTATAAAATAGAGGGTGAATAGTGTGCCTATCATACAAAGTGTTGCTTATTTGAGTGGATTAGTTTTTCCTTTTCCTTTTGTTTTATCATTCTTTATTTCTATTAACCCACACACATTAAAAGTTTTATACTTCATGCCTTGCTTAAAATTATAATAATATCCTTTTCTGGTGATATATATATTTCACAAGTAAGTAGTCTTCTTAACAAACATACTTTCTTCATGATACAGGTCAGAAGAAGGCTTTTGAGAGTTCCCATAAATTTTCAATGAATTCTAGTACTACTTAGTTAAAAGTCATAGAAATTAATCTAATTGCATATGAAATAAAATATTATGTTTAATATGATTGTGTCAAGTACAGCTAAATAAAAGAGGGTTCATTGCCACTGGTGTCTTTATTGATCTATCAAGAACCATTTGGGGAACAGGACCTACAGCATCCACATGCAGATTGTCAATCAGAGATTCATAACCACTCCCTACATCTTTCTGCCTAAATTAATCAAGAAATAACAAAACAAAAACAAACAAGCAAACAAACAACCACAGCAATAAAAACTATCAACATAGATGAATTGTCCTATACTCATTGAGAACTGCAGATGGAACTACTTTTTCTAAATTGATTGTTGTATTTATTTATATTTCAAATGTTATCACCTTTCCTGGTTTTGCTTCTGAAAATCCCTATCCTATTCTCCCTCTCCCTGCTTCTATGAGGGTGCTCCCAAACCCACCCACTCACTCCTGCCTCCCGGCCCTGGCAATCCCCTACACTGGGGCATCTAGCCTTCATAGGACCAATGGCCTCTCCTACCATTGTTGACCTATAAGGCCACTCTCTGTTACATATTCTGCTGGAGCCTTGGGTCCCTCCATGTGTACTCTTTGGTTAGTGGTTTAGTCCCTGGGAGCTTGGGGGATCTGGTTGGTTGACATTGTTCTTCCTATGGGGTTGCAAGCCTCTTCAGCTCCTTCAGTTTATAACTTTTCCATTGGGATCCCCATGTTCTGTTCATTGGTTGGTTGCCAGCATCTGCCTCTGTATTTGTCAGACTCTGGCGGATCCTCTAATGAGACAGCTGTATTAGGCTCCAGTGAGCAAGCACTTCTAGTATCCACAATACTATCTGAGGTTGGTGTCTTTATTTGGGATGGATTCCCATTCGAGGAAGTCTCAGGATGGCTTTTCCTTCAGTCTTTGCTCCACACGTTGTCTCTGTATTTTCTTCAGACAGGAGCTATTCTGGGTTAAAAATTTGGAAATGAGTGCATCCCCCCATCCCCCACCAGGGGCCCTTGCTAAACTCTGGGTATGGGCTCTACAGGTTCTCCTTCCCATCTGTTAGGCATTTCAGCTCAGCTCATCCCTGTTGGGTCCTGGGAGCCTCTTGCTTTCCTAGCATCTGGTACTTTCTGGTGGCTACCCCCAGTTCCCCATTGCCCATTGCTACATACCTCTGTTCAAATTCCTGACCCAATGTCTCCTCCAATACCTGATTCTGCTCCCTTTTACCCCACATTCTCTCCTCCTCCAAAATCCCTCCAAGCCTCTACATCCTGTGAGAATTTTGGTCCCCCTTCTAAGAAGGACTGACATAGCCATAATTTGGTCTTCCTTCTTCTTGAGCTTCATATGGTCGGTGAATTGTATCCTGGGTATTCCAAGTTTTGGGGCTAATATCCACTTATCAATGAGTGTATACCATAATTTGTGTTCTGCTGTGATTGGGTTACCTCACTCAGTATGACATTTTCTAGTTCCATCCATTTGCCTAAGAATTTCATGAAGTCATTGTTTTTAATAGCTGAGTAGTACTCCATTGTGTATATATACCATAATTTCTGTATGCATTCCCCAGTTGAAGGGCATGTTGGTTCTTTCCAGTTTCTGGCTATTATAAATAAGGCTGCTATGAACATGTATTCCTTGTTATATATTGGAGAATAGATGACTCCTTTCATGTGTAGGAAGAATGAATCTGAGAATACTTATCCTGGTCATGAGAACAAAAGTGGACACCAAAGAAATGTGTGTTTGGGACAAATGTTTGGCCAAATAAATCAATCTTTCTTTAAACTATAGTTTACTTGACTAAAAGCCATTAGTAATCCAACTAAAACAGTAGTGCGATATTTGTAGAAGTAAAATACAGAATGGTTATTTTTTTCTATTAAAATGTTTATTTTGGCATTTAGGATACAGAAGTCATTTGATGAGAAAAATTGAAAAGTTATTGGGGTGTGGTAAGGGAAAAGGTTATAGGGGACATCCTGTTTAGAAGAATTTGAGTTCAAACCTATGGTTTTATTTGTTAACAAGAAGATACAGTATAGTAATATCTAAAATCATTAAAAATGTCCAAATTCTATGAATTATACCAGGATGACAGTAGGAAACATCCTAGTGAACTTACAGATTTTTATTTATTTTTTCTTTTTTTTATCTTTATTAACTTGAGTATTTCTTATTTACATTTCGATTGTTATTCCCCTTCTCGGTTTCCAGGCCAACATCCCCCTAAACCCTCCCCTTCTCCTATATGGGTGTTCTTCTCCCCATCTTCCCCCCATTACCACCCTCCCCCCAAGAATCCCATTCACCGGGGGGTCCAGTCTTGGCAGGACCGAGGACTTACCCTTCCATTGGTGCTTTTACTAGGCTACTCATTGCTACCTATGTAGTTGGAGCCCAGGGTCAGTCCATGTATAGTCTTTGGGTAGTGACTTAGTCTCTGGAAGCTCTGGTTGGTTGGCATTGTTAATACTGGGTCTCAAGCCCCTTCAGCTCTTTCAGTCTTTTCTCTGATTCCTTCAACGGGGGTCCTGTTCTCAGTTCAGTGCTTTGTTGCTGGCATTGCCTATGTATTTGTTGTATTCTGGCTGTGTCTCTCAGGGGGGATCTACATCCGGTTCCTGTCAGCCTGTACTTCTTTGCTTCATCCATCTTATCTAGCTTGGTAACTGTACATGTATGGACCACATGTGGGGCATGCTCTGAATGGGTGTTCCTTCAGTCTCTGTTCTAAACTTTGACTCCCTATCCCCTACTAAGGGCATTCTTGTTCCCCTTTTAAAAAGGAGTGATGCATCTGCATTTTGGTCATCCTTTTTGAGTTTCATGTGTTTTGTGCATCTAGGTAGTTCAAGCATTTGGGCTAATATCCACTTATCAATAATATTTTCAAAATTTAACCTTGAACTACAAGCAAGAAAAGAAATGAGTTAATTATTTTAAAACTACAGTAAAATCCTCGACTGATACTTCTCTGAATGCTTTGAAATGTGTATAAGTATTTATGCATTCTATGCACACTATGCTTGTAAAATGCAAGTGAAGGAGAAGGCAGAAATATGGCACCTGTGTGAGCTTCAAACAAACACCTCTTGCTCTACTTTCTTCTGACACATTCCTCGGTGTAATTGTGCTGAATTCAGTTGTAATGATGTTTAAGAAAAGATAAGATTTAATTTTCTTCGTATCAGCATCTCTGATAATTTAAGATTGAAATTAATTTTGTTATTTATTTGTCATGCTCAGTTCAAATTTGCATTCAGTAATAGCAGACAGATTGGTGTTGGTCTAGAAATCTGATATCTGACTGCTGATATTATTGGCATCATAGGTACCTTGCTTCTACTTTCTCATAGTCGGAAGCCAGTAGAAAAAGATATGATGCAGATATAATTTTTATAATATGCACACACGGGGATGGGGACACACACACAGACACATGGGTTCAATGCTTCATTATAAAGGCTCTAAAGGCTCTTTCCATAATAACTCAACTAATCAGCATCGTCTCCCCAAATACCATCTCTCAATTGCATGACATTGAGAGTTACTGTTGATTATGGAGACACAGTTTTTCATCATATCAAATTTATTTCTTTAAAGCTATCCTTTAAATTGGGTGAAATTGTAGGAGGAACCTCGGGAATAGGGTATGTTGTAAAGATATATATTTTTTTTCTTTATGAAATAATGCCCTTAAGGCAAAGACAGTCAAGGATTCGGGAAAAGTTCTTCATACATTCTGCTATGAGAAAATGGGAAAATCAGATATTTAAGAAAAAAGAAATGGAATCTCTCTGGATACACTTGGCTATCAGAATTTCCAGAATGATGAAGTATACATTACTTCTGTTGCTCTCAAGCCACACTCAGATGATAGAGTACCTGAACAGTCTAAGCTAAGACATTAAGATATGCATTCTCTTTAAATTTTAATTTAATTTTTTAAAAAATTATTCACTTTACACCTCACTCATTTTTCCCTTTGTGGTCACCCCCTTCCAGCCATGCCATCTCTTCCTCTCCTCTGAACAGATTCTCCCCTTGAATCTTCCCCCACTCTGGCACTTTAACTTTCCCATTGAAGCCAGACAGGACATCCTAGATAGAAGAACAAATCCCACATACTGACAACAGCTCTTTCAACTTCGTTTGGGACTCACATGAAGACAAAACTGCACATCTGCTACATATGTGTGGAAAGACCAAGGTCCAGCCTGTGTATGTTCTTTGCTTGTTGGTTCATATTCTGAGAACCCCACCAGGTTAGGTGACTATGTTGGTCTTCCTGTGGAATTCCTATCCTCTTTGGGCCTGCAATCCTTCCTTCTTTTCATCCATAAGAGTCCCTAAGCTCCATCTGCTGCTTTGTGTCTGTATTTGTCTAAGTGAGCTTCTGGGTGGAACTTCTCAGAGGACAAATTGCTCCTGTCTGGATGCATAACAAAGTATCATTAGCAGTGTTGGGGATTGATGTTTGCACACAGAGGGATCTCAAGTTGGGCCAGTTATTGGCTGGCCATTCTAACAGTCTCTGTTCCATCCCCCATGCCTACATTTCCTGTACACAGGATAAATTTTGGGTTGAAAGTTTTGTGGGTGGGTTGATATTTCTATTGCTCCACTGGGGTTCCTGCATGGCTAAAGAAAGTAGCCTTTTCTAGCTCCATATTCCTAATATAGTGAGTCACAGCTAAGGCCACCCCTGTTGATTCTTTCCTCATCCATTATCCATTTATTATTCAATGAATGGAATTCATTTATATCTTTTGTGTTTAAAATATAAGCATATGCAACAAAAACAATTTACATATCTAATACTGTGAAATCAGGGGAAATCTCTTTACCCTTCTCAGTTATGGTGAACTTTAAAAAGTCCTCAGCTCTGAGCAATGAAAACATCATAGATATTGAAATTATAAATTGGTAATATGATTGTGTGATTAATATATCTTATGTATTTACAATTAAATTATTTTGAAAGCCATCTAAGTATAAAATAACTGTTTTTATATTTTCTTAGGTGTACCTATCATTATCAATTTCTACTTCTGAAGAACTTCTCTTTGTCAAATCAACCCAAATATACCTCCTTACAATATTATGCATTAAACACAAGGATAGTGAATGAAAGTGACCATGTATGACTAAAAGTCATTCATGTGTCATCTAAAGAAAGCCATATATTTATTAATGTAATTTCAAATAGTGGAATAAAATGCAAGATATTAGAAATATCTGCCTATTAACTTCCATTTATCTCTGTTGTTTTAAATCACTGAAGAGGATGATTGAAAAATCTAAGAACAGATGATTTTAACAAAAAGTGTTTATGCCTTTATTCATCATAATATGATATATTCCTTATATGATGTTAGCCTGATATTTTACTGGCTTAAAAAACACAGGATTGCTCTTATGTAACTGAGTGTACTTTATATATTGGGAGCTGTGCCTATGAGATTTAACTGTAGGACTGCCTAAACAAGGTCAGCTAAGAAATAACAGGAGTTGCTATAACAGTGTAAATTGGAGAAATCTCACAAGAATCCACCCCTGCATGGACAGATAACAGCAATTTATGGCTGCTTAGAGTGGAATAATCAGTTTTCTCCAAGGAGAAGCTCTTTGATAGGTTATCTATTTGCAACTGGTAATTCCAAATCATATACCCATACACCAAACTCATACACACTCATACATACACACATGAGCACACACATCTGTATACGAACAATGATAATGGACTCGCTAGGAAGCAGACACATAATTGTATGTGCCATCATTATGTTTTTTGCTTCATATATACTATGTTGTGTATATTATAATATATACAATTATGTAATATGTACTCTCTGTTAGACACACTTTTTTCTTCTTTTAGAAACAAACAATTAGAGAAGAAGCACTTTGACTTCAAACCTTCTGGAGCAAATGACAACCATTGTCCATTATTCCCACACAATTCTAACACTATTATATGAGAAGCTTTAAGACTCAAGAGGTAGTATTGTTCCATATTATAACAGCAAAAGGCTGAATATCACAAGCCACAGAAATCATCTTGTAGATATCACCTGATATCTATTCTCTTCCACACGTACCATGTGGAACCAAAATAACTAATCGTCCCTAAGTTTGATTTTTCTCACTCATCCCCACTTGAAATGTTAGATCTGCTTCTCACATAAGTAGAAGAGTCTATCTTGGTGTCAAAGTGATTGTACCTCGGTCCACAGCTAGACAATGTCAGTATAAATAATGTCATGATTTCATGTAGATGTGGATATTTAGAATATTGAACTCAGAATTGAACAAACACACTCTTTGTGCTGTGGATAGATTTTATCAATCAGTTCAGGGTCTTTAGAAAAAGACTGGGTTCCTCTGGTAAGGTAGGAATTCCACCACTGTATTACGTTCAGAACCATGACTTCACAAAACTATTATCAAGACCAATTGCTTGAAATGAATTTCTATCTTATCTGCCTCTGTTCTTTCTTGGCCTTTTTTTTTTCTGCATGGATGCAACAGTCATACACCCTTCTCCCTCTGCTTTTTCTCTGCAAAAACTTAGGTATATACTCTTTCTTTGAGGAATTAATGCTAAATGTTTTGATATCTAATATTGAAACTCTTATAATTGTTCTAAAACAGAGACTATTTCTAATTAATTTTTTAGAAAAAGTGAATTAGCACCTTAGTAAATTTCCACCATAATAAAGAACACTATTCTACAGTGGTAACATGGGACAGGGTCTATTTTTTCCATGTATGTTTTTTGGATATTTTCTCTTCTATCAAAGAAAGAGGAAAGTTTTGGCTCTGTGGCAATTCTTTGTTCAGTTTTCCACTGGAGAAATGATCGCCAGAGTGTGAAAGCCAGGATCCATACTGGTGAAATTTCCTGTAAAGTTTGCTCTTTCCTTATTTGGTTTATCTCTGCCATTTCCTTTAATATGTCATATCTTTTTCTCTCTGCACTTTTCACATGGTTCCCAGATTTCATTTTTGTCCGGTGGGAACACTCCATTTGCTTGGGTCTGAAGCCTACCATTCTCTTTGGATACTAACCATATGTTTTTATAATATATACATTGCACCGAGTTTCTGTTTTCTGAGTGCTCATTTTTGTATGTGGGGGTTAAATAGCATAAAGTGAGCAGATTAAATTATATTTCACTCGTACTCTGGCTTAATTTTTCCCTTGAATTCATTTCCAACAAAATGCATCATCCCATTCATCTTTATCCATTCAACTCCATCCCATGGGTCTGTGCCATTTAAGCACCTGGCAGTTTTCCCTCTTGGCAGATTCTTGGCCTCAGAATAGCTATTTTAGTGTTTTAGTAGAATTAAGAACATTATTTTTCTCAAAGGTGAGGAGGGCTCAGAAGAAAACTTAATGTAACTTATATTCCCTGCCAAGGAAACGCTCTGAGTTTAGGAGGTAAATCTCAGAGCTCCTGCCCTCCCCTTCAGGTTTCATGCCTTGTTATAAATGTAAATCTTCACCGTGCATTTGTGCGGACTTTGAATATGGGAGCACAATGGGGTTATTGCCAGAAGATACCAATAAATAGCAGGACTTTTAGTGTCTGGAGAGTGTTCCCTCACAAAGGAAATTCAGGACACTCAAAAATATAATCCTTGTAATATAGCAGCAAAACAGTATCTAAGGTTTTTGTGTGTGTCTTCATGGATTATAGTTGTAGAACATAATGGCTCCTAGCCACATGTCCTTTCACCATGCCATGTTGTCTCTCCCCACTATTAACCATTTCATCAATGTATTCCATAATTCAGTATTTTTTTTCCTCTACAGCTCTTCATCAATTCTATCAATACTCCCTGCTTCAGTTAAAGTAGTGAATTAAGAAAAATAATGATGAATGAAATCTATTCGCCATCTCTCTTTGTTTTCTGCCTATGGAAGTTCATACATGACTATTAAGCAGAATTCCCTATTAAGGTGGACTTTAACCCAAGGTTAGATAATTCTGAATACAAATATCTCATCAAACTATAAATGACAAGGGTGAATTATGAGAGGATTTTTAAATAGCTCCTGCAACCACAAATATGATATCTCCAGTTGTAGTAAACATTATATTTTTCCAACAACATCCACACGTTGATCAAAACTGCAGTCGGCAACATTGACTGAATATCATAATCCTTTGTGTGCATATATTACCATGGGTGCCTGTGTATGGGGTGTACCTGTGATTTCAGATTAAAATGTAGCACTCTGATAGACTTCATATTTTTAAAAATATGTTAAATATAAAAGACAATTGTCTCCAATGGCTGATCGTTTCCTTTTAGGAAGTCAAAAAATTCTGAGAGCTATTGTTGTCCAGAGTCTTAATATTTATTTGATCTTGCAGGAAACACACAGCATCATTGTGAATAGCAGTACAATACATGTAAAACCCATTCCTCAATTTACGAAGCATTTTAGCAGGATAAAAAACTAGCTTAGTACATACATAACAGGAGTTGCTATATATGTATGTTGTTTTAAAAACTTGAATTTTATTTAGACTATTATATACAAAATATATGCTAAAATTCTATGCCTTATCTCATTTCAGTCGATTTTTTTGCCATTAAATTATCTCTGGGATCATATATTTAGAAAATTTCTATTTACTAGAAATAAGCAGTCAGGTATGTTATATATAATGTGATCCTTCATTTGTGATCCTTCATTCTAATGCTGCACACGTGAAGCTCAGTGAGTCTTGAAATCTAATACACTGGTGTATAGTTATAGAAATATAATCTTATTAGTCTTATGTAATATTAATTTTACATATATGAATTTATCAAATTTAAACATAGTTAACATCCACCTGCATAGATTTATATATCAAAAGTCTCTATGTCCCTATTTTCCCAAAATAAAAAGCTGCTCTAAATATATAGAATAAAACCTTTACATTAAGTTTAATTAAAGGATTACTTGGAAAGTTAAGGCAGAATACTTTAGAGTGTATTGTGTTACCATTGTAAATATTTATTTCCAAAGGAGGCTGTCTAATTTAAGTGAATGAAGACTCTGTACATGGTACCAGTTGTGCACAGTTCTTATCAGGAAATTCTGTTTTTTCCCGAGAACTGAGAAAGCAGTATTAGTGAACCTTGTATTTCCTTCATGAAAGGGATAATTCTGTGAATGCAAGCTTCATAGATGGGAGCTTTTATCTTTTATATTACTGGGTCATGATGTGTTTGGTTTGGTAAAGGTTGGATGCTGAGCTGGAGACAATGAAAAGAAAAGTCACATCAAATAACACAGTTGGAATAAACTGAAAATACAATAGAGCTTGCCCCATCTATGCTCTGCTTGTAAACTCAGACATAAACCTTAAATTCAATAATTCCGTAAATATACCACAAAGTACTTTTAGATTGCCAGGAAGACCTGACTTAATAAAGTCCAGTAGACAGAGATTCTTGTCACTGTGAAACTACCAACACCACAGTGAGACACTGGCCTTCAGCAGTGAACCTGAACTTTCTCAGTATTATTCCCCTGATTAGGCTCATTTTTGCTCAAATTGATATGTGATTCCACTTAGCATTTCTATGTGTTTTAAAGTATCATTTTCTTCCTCTT
Organism: Rattus rattus; assembly: GCF_011064425.1. Lineage (NCBI taxonomy): Eukaryota > Metazoa > Chordata > Mammalia > Rodentia > Muridae > Rattus > Rattus rattus. The sequence continues at coordinate 109,212,527 of NC_046160.1, read as the reverse complement.
TGCTTTAGACCTAGTGTCTTTGTAGTATATAACTTCTTCTAGAAGGCTCTGATAGTTTGCCTCCTTTGAGAGAAATGCAGTGATGCCAGGATTAACTGTATTTTTGTTAAGGGGAGGTTGGTGTGCTGAGAATACTTTAGTCTTCAGAGTTTTAACCTAGGTACAAAAAAGGAATGGATGGAAACATAGATGTAATAATTCAGGAGATCTTATGAATGAATCAAGTTTTGAAAGAGATTCACAAATTCTTTAGTCAAAATCAACTGTGTCAGGAGTCTGGTGTCTTCCAGACTAAGTTTGCTGCCTGCAGAATTACTGATGTTTTATTTTTTTTAGATTTTTTTAAATTATTTTGATTAATTATTTTATTTATTTACATCCCAAATGTTCCCCCTCCTCTTGATTCTCCCTTCCAGATTTCTTCAACCCATTTCTCCTGCCCTTTGCCTCTAAGAGGATGCTCACTCTGCCCCTGATATCCCCCTTTGCTGGGGCATCAAGGCTCATCTTCTGCCACAGAGGCCAGACAAAGCAGTCCTCTGCTACATATGTACCTGTATGCTTTTTTGTTTGGTGACTTAACTTTGGGGGGCTCACAGGATTCCAGATTATTTGACAAGGTTGATCCTCCTATGGAGTTGCCATCCCCTTCAGTTCTTTTAATTATTCACCTCACTCATCCAGAGAGGTCCACAACTTCAGTTCAATGGTTGCCTATAAGTATCTACATGAGTCACAGTCACCTGCTAGTAGAGCTTCTCAGAGGACAGCCATGCTAGGCTCCTCTCTGAAAGTACAACATAGTGTCACTAAATGTGGCAAGGTTTGATGACCACCCATGGGATGGACCCCAAATAGGGCAGGTCACTGGATGGCCATTCGGTCAGTATCTGCTGCATTTCTTTTAGACAGAAACAAATCAGGGTCAAAAACATTGAAGGTGACTTGGTGCCCCATCTTCCCCTGGGGCCATGCCTAATGACTGCATGTGGTCTCTTCAGGATCCATCTCCTCACTCTTGGGTAATTTGACTTAGAACACCCACAATGAGTCTTGGGAGCCGCTAACATCCCAGGTCTTTGAGATTTTCTAAAGGTACCGCAAAACCCACCACCTACCCCTAGACCTGCAAATAATCCAAAATCAGCTATGTCAGGATTCTGGTGTCTGCAACGCTAAGCTTGCCACAGGATTCCTGCTATTCTTTACATAGCAGCCTGCAATGAGGTAGTGATGAGGGAATACATGATCTGTTCAGTACCATCGTATTTCTACTAAATAAGGCAGGTAAGCAACCACAGCCCCTATCCCATTCTCTCTAGAGATTGCAAGGATAATCATTATGACTGTCATAAATATCATATATATGTATATGATATGTATATGATATATGTATCACTCTTCTAGATGACTAACTGAACTTTATAAAGTAGCACAGCACCAGAAACATCACCAGTATGTTAATAATGATAGCACTACTCTTACTCACATGCAATGCTCTCTAGTGTGAGAACAATAACTCACTGATGGATGGCAAAATGGATCAGTGGGGAGAGGGCATAGTGTCTTTGAGGATCTGCATTTGAAATTAAGTACTTTTTATAAAAGATGAATTTATACCATATATTTATGATTCCAGTGCCACTGTGATGGTATGGCAGGCAGAAAAAGGAGAACCTCTAAATGCTTGTAGGACAGGTGCTCTTCTTTAAACAATTAAGTAAGAATAAAGGACCCTTTTTAAAGCAAAAAAAAGCTAAAATCTGACACCTGATGCTGTGCTCTGAAATCTAATATAGATACACAAGTGTATTGAACAGGAACACAAATCTCTCTCTCTCTCTCTCTCTCTCTCTCTCTCTCTCTCTCTCTCTCCTTCTGTCTCTGTCTGTCTGTTTTTTACTCTCTTTTTTTTCTCAACTTCATGTGTGGGGAATGTCAATGAGTTTTAGAAAATAAAACATGGGTGTAAATGTTAAATAGAAGGAGAAGAAGGAGAAGGAAGAAGAAGAAGAGGAGGGAGAGGAGGAGGAGGAGGAGGAGGAAAAGGAAGAAGATGAATAGGAGGAAGAGGAGGAGGAGAAGGAGAAGGAGGAGGAGGAGGAGGAGGGGAGGAGGAGGAGGAGGAGGAGGAGAAGAAGAAGATTGTGATAACAGATTTGATTAGTCCTAAGAAATATTAATTCTCATAATAATCAGAAAATATTTTTGCTCTGTCAATTCTTCTGCACTGGAAAACTGATAATTTTCAACCCATACTTGTATTTGGAGAGGTAAGACATTAAGAACAATAGTAAAGTTTACAGGGCACACAATGTTTACTACATTCCCCACAAAGAAAATCAAACTGTGTATTTATTTAATAGTTATGAATAGTTTAGAGCCTTAGAAAATAATCTCTTGATATTTCTTCATAATATTTGCCCAACTACCTAAAACAACAACCACATGAAGCCACCAAGCCATGAGAAATTGATATGAGGTACCTTAATGTAATTAGTCCTTAATACCCTCCCTAGTTTCCCTGGATCTGTTTAAGTTTTGAAACCAATTCAAAGCAATATTTTAATCATTGCAACATGGAACTTAATGGGAGTTCTTCTGCATCACAGTACAAACACCTAACAAATCCCTTTTGCCCTAACCTTCTGATGTCTGTATTTAATTTTCGACTTTCCTAAAGCAGGCACGCATTTGCCACAGAGTCATGAAGTAAGATAATCCTTGTCACCAATTAACAAGCAGCCTGGACCTTACATTCTGTATCCGGGATCGGGGGGACTCATACCTTTTTTCAGAGCATTTGCAGCTGGCAGCCATGAGCTAGCTACTGAGGAAATCTCTTAAATATCCTGCATACTGGCTGACTTTTCTTTTCACATGACCATCTACTGCATTTATGTGATTGAAATAAGAACATTCAGCATTAAAGCCAATGTGCTTTTCAATTGGTAATAGGATCCTGCTTGTATGTGTAATCAATGAACTTATATTCAGACATTTTCCAGTGTCATAAGACTTCTGATCATGTGGGTATGATCAGTGACAGTGACTTAAGTTGAACATGGGAGTGGAGCAGTAAAATGTTCTCCAAATGGATGGATCGTGACTTACTTGCAAACAAATAAAGTTTCAATTCATTGTTTTTTCCTAACAATTAGCATCTTATGTTAATGGTAAATTTACGTGTTCTTTACTTAAAAAAGGGAAGATAAATTTAGCTAGGTATACCATCAGAATTCTATCTTGAGTGGTCAACAGACTTTAGGAATGGATAAACGGCCTCTAATATACTGTAGTGTAGTAGTAGTAGTAGTAGTAGTAGTGGTAGTAGTAGTAGTAGTAGTAGTAGTAGTAGTAGTAGTAGTAGTAGTAATAGCAGCAGCAGCAGCAACAGCAGTAGTAGTAATAATGTATGTGTGTGCATGCATGTGTGTGTGTGCGTGTGTGTGTGTGTGTGTGTGTGTGTGTGTGTGTGTGTGTGCACATGAGCATGCTCAGTTGTGGGTTTTAGAATAATTCTCAACTAAAGCACCCCTGTGATTCAAAAACAAAGAAAATGCTTCAGTAACTTCAAAAGTCATATATAAGTTATGTAAGCAAACTAAGTCTCCTCATGTCGTTGCACAGAGTGATAAGCTCCAGTGATATTGTTTATTCATTATAAGGAAGGAATCCTGCCCGTCTCTATAGTCCTCCTTGACCTTGGCAACATTATGCTCAGTGAAATAAGCTAGACAGAGAAGGACAAATTCCACATGATCTCAGCAATGTGTGGAAGCTGAAAGGGAAGCACACAGGAGAATCAAGGGTACAGTGGTGTCCAAGGTTCAAAAGGATGAAAGAAATGGTAAGATAGTTAGCAATACATATACAGAGTTTTCTCTAGTCAGGGCTTTATTTGAGCACAGAGCTGTCTGACGGCTTGACTACAGTATTATATTCAGAGCAATATAAAAGGGTAAAGAAATATTGACTTAAAAATTTGAGTAGGGAGTATGTTGTTTACATGCTAAAACTCTAAATTTGTAGCATTTTTTGATATTCTAAACAACAGATAGCAATTATGTATGAATCCAAATCATTCTGGGTCTCTCTGGGGTGCTCATTTACCTAACTTCATCACATTCAAATCTGTTGATGCTTGCTTACTACAAGAGTAGTGTTCTGTATACAAAAGAAAATGAAAGAAAAGTAAATTCCTCATTGGATATTTCCTGTTTAGAATTGTAGTGGTGTGCAGGTAACTTAAGTGGTCCAGCCAGTAAGAAGACTGCTGTGCATAGGTCAGAATCTGAGTTTGAATCCCTAGGAACCCCATAAAATCTGTGTATTGTCTTGTACTGCTCTAACCTCAGTGTTCATGAGATGGGTAGATAAGACAAGCTACTCTGTCCAAATTGATGAGCTGCAGGTTCATTTGAAGATATTGTCTTGAAGGAATACAGCAGAGTACAGAGCAGGATACCTGATATCCTCCTCTCGCCTTCCTCTTGTGGCTTGTTCTGGCCGAGCACACACATGTGCATATACACACCTCTCCTGACACACCCCCACACAGCCCAGCACAGAGAAGCTACTGCAGATGGATGGAGGGAACCCATTGTATTTTCTTTAATTTTACTGTAAAGAATGATATGCAAAGTTAAATAAAAGAGATGCACTAAAATCAATTATTTTATAACTTCAAGTTTTCTAAACATATCATTTGAACTTCCTGGGGTCATACCTAGTTGATGTAAATCTATCTGAAGTGCAATCAGTGAACAAAAGTACAATGTTGAACTAAACACGCATAAGTTCATCTTTGCCTTATAAATATCGATTGCTTTGTCTCTCTAACTGGAAATTTATGACGGTCTTTCTCATAAGGTTGTTTGTTTGTTTGTTTTTGTTTTCGGTTTTTGTTTTGTTTTACTTTATTTGTTGTTGATTTTTTTCATGATTCTAGGTGATTCTTACAACTACAAATATTTGAAAAGATTTGTCATAGAACAATTTCAAACTTACTAGAAAATCGGCCCTTTTTGCTAACATTAGACACCAAGGGGATAAAAAAATATATTATTGATGCTCTGATGGAGTTCCCGTCATCAAATGAGGAGAATATAGATTATTAAAAACATCCAAAATACCATGAAATATTTGCTTAATTAAAATCATGGTCAATGGAAATAAATGTTGGAATCTACTTGGCTTGACAGCCTTACCACAGACCATTGTGGTCAAAGTAGATCAAGTTTTTTCAATTAACCATGAAGCAACTTGATTCGGAGGCATGAAATCAAGAATCCTGAACTGCAGTCAGTTCATGCTTCCATGCAGCTTCCAAACATTGCAGGACTTCACTGCTAGAAGATGGGTTATTCTACCCCTTTCCCAGAAACAGCTCTCTCTTTGAAATTTAAGGTCTTAAATGAAATAGAATTACATCACTTCCCATTCCCTTTCTTCCCTCCAGCCACCCCTAGCTACCTTCCTTGGAACCTATTCCATCCTCCACCAGAAGTCTGAAACTGAAGGTCTCTTTTTCTTGGACTATATTTGGATTCCTTCCTGCCCCTGTCTCTGTCTCTGTCTGCTTTGTGCTGGGTCTCTCTCTCTCTCTCTCTCTCTCTCTCTCTCTCTCTCTCTCTCTCTCTCTCTCTCTCTCTGTAAGAGACATACACAGAGTGTTACCCAAAGAGAGTTAGAGCGAGCAGGAGAGAAATGTCCTATAAACAGAGCCCACTAATGTTATTTCTGTTGTCTGAGTGTGTATTGTTTTAAGTTTGATACTCAGCCAAACAATAGAGATTATAGCTGTAGCCCTCTATTGTCTTTCAGGTTGTGCACAGAATTTTACTGCTTAAGATATCACGTACTTATGAAATATGATTCAAATGGCATAAAGTGAATGTATTCCCAAATCTTTCTCCTGTGTTTTATCTTTCCAGAAAATACCACAATCTTACAAAGAAAGGAAATAATTGGACAGGTCCACCCACCTGCAACATACATAGACCAGGACAATTATCATCATGACAAGGTGTGCATACAGTTTATGTAGCAAGACTCAAGTCAATGGCAACTGAAAACAGGAATGGAATCATGCCTGGTACTAGAAAGTCAGCTGGCTGCTCGGAGCTAGTAACATTATTGCTACCATTATACTCGGATAGTGATATTTATTTTCATATTCTAAGTCCTTCACCCAATGATGAATGGAGTTACAGCTGCTCACCAGAGAAGTGTCTTTTTACAGAAAATGGAGACCAGCATAGTCTCTACATTCTTGTTAGTGGCTGTGACTTTCCTTTTCTATTTTATATCTCTATTGATATTGCACAAAACTTCATTATCAGAGAAGTTGCCTGATAGTATCAAATTTTAATAACTGAACAAAAATTTTCAGAATTTTTATGAGAATAAGGATAAAAGCTAATGTTTTAGGATTGCAATTTAATATGATTGTTTTGTTTCCTCCATTAGTCTCCAGAAGTATTTGCAAAGAGTCAAGTTCAATGTCATCTTATTCATAAGTTTGTAGAACTTTATTTGGTTGTTTATAGAACTTATTAATCAATTAATATGAATTTGTTATAAGCTCATCTGTATCTATATGATACATTATCTTTCTTTGGATAATAATATAATTTGTAATATCTATTTAATTTATTTTTCAAGACAAGATCCTGCAATTCATTTTGTATTCATTCAAATCCATAGCCCCATTTAGAAAGAATTTGGGTTATTGGAATCCCTAGTGTTATCATTATTTTTAGCATTTAATGGTGAGAATGTGCCCATTCTATGTATTTTTTAACACTTGAATTATTAACCACAGCAACAGACATAATTCTGGAAAGCTTGTCTGAATTTTTTGAGAATGGCCTGAGTCTTCCCATTTTGATATCCTGACTGGCCTCACCAAAACCAGAATGCAAGATACAAAGATAATGAATGAGAAAATTTTGATTTAAAGCTCCTGGTTTTATTGTGTTGCTCACCATTTTTTTTTTTGGTAATTTAATAACATATATATATGTAAAGTAAAAATAAATAAAACATTTGGTATAAATACAAATTAAGAATTCACGTTGCAATTTTCATATAAACATACATAAGCACAAAAGAATATGAAAATATTTAAAATTGGCACTTACAGTGTAGAGTCAATTCCTGAGGTGTACTCATAAGGAGGTTAGGTCTCACTGTCAGTATGAACAAAGCAAGACAAAGATATCTTCATTGTCCAAATGAATTCTGATACAATAAGTTCAATGGTACTTATGACTACACAAACTATCCTAATAAAATTTTATTTTTTGACAATACCCACCAGGGGGCGCTGGCACACAGACACTGGACTGCAAAGGACACTGGCTAACCCTTCAAGTCAGTAGTAACAACTCTCTTTGCAGGATTTTATTGTTGTGTAATGGTGGCACTGGACAAAGGAATGAATTGTAAGCCATTTAAAATTTAGTTCTTCTAGATTAAAAAACTCTTTATTCTTAAGTACATTTGAATAAAATCATATATTCTTCAAACTCTTGTTAATTTATTATTATTGTGACATGGATTAAAAATCTATTTAAGTGTTTTCTTGGCTTTATGGTAGATATCTCAAAACAAAGGGGAGTATTTGATAAATTACTGGAAATATATACTTAAATCATAATTGCCCCCATCTTGGAGCCTGAATGTGCTGTGTTCTGGTTAGTAATTAAGTGTTTGCAATAAAATAAGTAAACAATGTAGCTATTTTTACAGAATTTTACTTAATCTGTAATCAAATAATTACCAATGTAAAGAAGGAGTCAACTCATAAAGTACACAGAAGTTAGATTTATTGAAAAATAAAATCTCAAAATGATACTCATGATATTTGAAAGAACAACATTTGATATAGTAAACATGACACAAGTTTACAATCACCAGTAGAAACTGCCTATTTCCTCTTCCTAAAGGGGACCATTTAGTCATGGAATTCAGACCCTTTTCTGACATTCCCCATCTAAGACCGGAATCTCCTCAGCTCTCTCATGTTTCACCACAGAATTTGCAAGGTTGGGAATATGATTCTCCTTTTATAATCTTCCCAAACTACAACCCAGGGTATGTCCTCAGATGATTGTATTATCTTCACACATGATGACTCTCCCTTCTTGAAAATGTATGAGGATAGAGAAGCTCTATAAGTTACCATAATCATCATTCATTTAGATGAAAAAGTGAAACAGGTTTTCTAAGAGAATATTTCTTTTCTTCCATAACGGTAGCCTCAAATAGGAATGGATAAAATTTCCATTCAGAGGTTTATTACTGATGAGCTTAATGCCTCAGTGTCTTTTCTCTATGACCCTTACAGTCTGACATTAGAGAGCAAAAATCATATATATATATATATATATATGTGTGTGTGTGTGTGTGTGTGTGTGTGTGATTACAATGATTTATATACAACTAGGAGTCTGAAGCTTAGAGCTCTACACACTCATTATTCATGTGAAAAGGAAATTTGCAATTTGCATCCATACCAACCATATTCTTCAAAAACTTATGAATTCCCCGAATTCTTGATTTTCTCCAATGTCTCTGAGTAAGTATTCATTGCTTTTTTTCATAGGCAGTTCTTTGTGGCTGTCGACATGCAGTCAATTAGCACACCATCCAGCGTGTATAGTATTAGCTAGTAATATATTATCGGATAATTGGGCATATGGAAGTAAAATGAGTGTCTCTGGCTGCTGGCTCTCTCTCCTTTTGTACCACTGGTTTGTGTAAATATATTCTAACCTCTCAGCCTGTCATTAGTTTATACGATCATATTGTCATCCGCTGATGACATTCAGGACCACACATGCAATCTTGTACAGCTTCTCTACTCCTGATGAGTTCTACATTGACTCTTATTTCACTGCGACTCTCAATAGCATTCCACAGAATCTACTTCCTGTTTCACAAAATACTCAGTTTATTCTTGTTCCCTAGAGCCTAAAGTCATCTCTCTTGCCTTATGAACTACTCTTTCACAATTTCTTTATATATTATCACCTTTATCTGCTTTAAAGCAGGAATCCCCTAAGACTGAGGCTGGAAGCATATCTTCACTGTGTGTGTCTACCCAGGGATCATCCCCAAATGAAATCTTAAGAAACAGGAAGCTCCTAGTTACCTAAACTAATGCTCACTGCTGCCTAAACTCTTACATCACTAATTGCTTAATGAAGTCTCAATTTTTGAGGAGAGACATTCTCCTCATATGTGTGAAAGTGTTTACTGGTCATCCTTTTCTATGAAAACACCTTCCAAATTGAAGCTGCATTTTATCAAATAGGACTCTCCCCTTTTTTTCCTTGTAACTTCTCAATATGCCTTTATGGTCATTGGGTATTTGCAACTACCCGATCTACATAAAACACATGGTCAGGTGAGAAAGTCAAAATACTGTAACTTTGTGTTTGAATGAATTTGATTTATATATCAAAGCATGGTAACAGCACTACTGTTAAGATAAGAACAATTCTCTTCATGACCTCCATGAAATTTTATCTTACATACACCGTAAGGCAACTACAGTTTAATAAATAAAGACTGAAAGTGTTTCCTACTATGTGCCTGATGTGGTGATAGATAATTCTGAGTGTTAAAGGCATGTGACGAGAATGATGGGGGTGAGACTGGCTGTCTCCTGTCTCTATGATGCCATGCATTCGCTCCTGCTTTTCCAATATGCATTTGCATTTAAGTATTACTACTGCTTATCTTGTGTTTTGTTTTTCTACATACTTGAATGCACCGGAAAGTGCATTCTTTTGGTTTTATGTTTATTGTTTTTCTTTTAGGTTTGTGTCTAGGGGTAGGTATGTACAGGTGAGAATATGTGCCTTTTGAGTCTGGAAGGAAGAGTCAAATGCCCTGAAAGCAGAGCTACACAGGGAGATGTGAGCTCTACAACTTGGATGCTAGGACATGGATTTGAGTCCTTTACACCTTTGCCACTCTTAAACCCTCTCCTCTTTTCTCCTTTCTCTCGCTTGGGCTCCTCCTCCTCCTCCTCCTCCTCCTCCTCCTCCTCCTCCTCCTCCTCCTCCTCCTCCTCCTCCTCCTCCTCCTCCTCCTCCTCCTCCCTCCTCCTCCTCCTCTTCCTTCTCCTTTCTTCCCTTCTTCTTCTTCTTCTTCTTCCTTCTTCTTCTTCTTCTTCTTCTTCTCAATCTTCTTCCCCCCCTCCTCCCACCCTATCTTAACAGTGTATATCAACTTCCTGATATTTTTCTATAGTTCTCATTTTTCCCTAAACTAGTCAAATCTAAACATATATCTAACTGACATCCTGCAAATTTCACTCTTCAACCTTTCCCTCTCAACATGTCAAATGTTACATGTCTCAGAATAATCCCTGATAAACGGGAGTAAATCTGCTTTTCCTTAAAGACCAAGATGTGTTTCTAGCTAAACTGTAAAGGTTAGTAACTCATAAACAGGTGCTGTAGTCTAGGAGACTGAAGGCATGCGTCTGCTTACATTGTATCATGACCCGCTTTCTTCATAGACAAGGGAAGCAAGGAGTGTGAGCAGTCACCAAATAATATTCATGACTAAGGTAAACAGAAGACGTGATCTAGGACAAGGGAAAAAACAGATCAGAAATACTTCTCAGGGTTGGCCATTTTATTGATAATCTTGATTTATTATGATAAAAACAAGTGATACATCCAGTAATATTTGAAGGAAGTTCACACTTCTCCAGCGACAAGTAATTCTGTATACTATACAGCATATGGTTTGCTATTTGCATGCCAATGTGTGGGGATGGTACATTAATAGGACCCTCACAGTGAATGAGCAGCAATGGAGAGATTGGAAGTTCTTGTTAAGAGAATTTGGTATACTAACCAAAGTGTTCTGTCCATTATTAACCCATTCTGTGATATGACCCTTGAGGAGAAATGATTCATCTTACAGATGATAATTCTTACATATCTATTTTCTTACTTTACATTTTTAAAATGGATACTTTCTAAATAGCCATGTGGTTATTAATGCTTAATTTCAGGATCACCTACCAGAGCGTTCTTTTAATAACTTTGAATTTATTATTCATAATATTTCAATTTTCTCATATGAACTTATTTCCATGCATTCTTAATTTGTCCTGTGTTCAAATGGCTTTATTTTAAAAATGTTGATGCTTACTAAAGCTTAGTCACACTTAGATATCAAAAACACATTTCTTTCCATACTCAATAGTATATAGATTTAAAATGATACAAGTTTTCATAGAATTATTATAACTTTCATAATTTTCAAATAATATTTTGTCCATAGTTCTCTTAAGAGAATTTGATCACTATAATTTAACTCACCAAGTAATGACTGTTCTCTATGTCGTAACTGAGATCCTGGGGTATTCTTCAGTCTACTTCTCAAAAATGAGTACTTTTCATTCATGAGAATGCATTTGAGTTGTAAGTTTGAAAATCCACTGCAAGTCTCCTTTGCAAATTTGTTGTAAGTAATCATTACCCATAGTTATGCCAAAAGACCTAGTTCTATTTTAGAAATATTAATGTATGATTGTCTTCCTAGCATTTATCTAAGTGAGGACAGAGTTATTTCTGAATTTACGTCTAATCCTATATACACTAAAAATTAAATCAGTAAATTGAGCAACTTGTACACGGTTAAAAATTTGAGGGAGAATTGATGGATAGACAGGTAAATTATACACACACACACACACACACACACACACATATGTACACGCACACACACACACACATATATATATACTACATAGTATATATAAAATATAGAATGTAAATCATAATATATTACAAACATATGTTACATAATGCAAATATGTGTTAGACAAATGACAGAAGATTAAGGATGATAGATTGGTGAAAGATAGATGATTAGATAGATAAACAGGCAGATAAGTAGAAAAACAGAAAACGGATTATAGTTGTACAATAGATATTATGGTACAAAGCATTGTAAAATTAAAATTCATAAAAAACTTTCACAGCATAGATGGAGGCAAGTGGTTCAGGTATTCAGTGCTGTCTTTGGATACATAGATGTTCAAAGGCTGGGCTCATAAGACCATGTCTCATATATAAAAAAATTTAAAATATTTAAAGTAAAATTTCAAACTGAAGATTAAAGTATCCAAGGAGACTATTATAAAATTCTACTGTTTTCTAAGACATATCGTAAATATCTATATTGGAAACAAGTACTGCTCACTTACATCTTCGAGGCTTAAAGATTGGGAAGCCGGTGAGCTTGAAGTACAATGAGGAAGAACCACAGGAAGAGACCAAAACTGTGACGCTGTGAAAAAACACAAGTGATATGGAGTCTGACGCCCGTTGGGCACTTCCTTCTCACTCTTACTTTTCAGCGTTGTGCACATGTTGTGCTTGCTCAGAGGGAAGGAGCAACAGTCAGATGCCCATGAGGCTTTATCGGGCCCTTTGCATGCAGCCTGAGTAGCTCCTCTTCCTCTCTGTGCTTTGCCTCCTGTATGCATAAAATATTGAAACAAAAACTTAAATTCAGGACTATTAGGAAAGTGAAATAAAAGTTTATGATGTCTTGTTCATAATAGCTCATATATGCATTCTATATTTATTAGTGCCTTTATTCATTTTCTTAATCAGCATCATTTGGATTTTAGTGAAAGTGTATGTCATAAAAATTGCCAGCGGTTCGGATGTTATGAATATTAAAATAGTGGGCTAAGTCCAACTGGTAGTTTTGCAATTATAATAATAAAATAATTTATTTTAATAATACATTACAATACAGATAGGCAGTATAAGAGGTGCCTAACTAGTGGTAAGGCTGATTCTAGGCCATCGAGAAAACTACAGTGCATGGAGAATTCTGTTTTATTTTTTGTTTGTTTGGTTGGTTTTTTTTTTTTTTTTTAGTATTCAGTTTCTTTCATTATATTACTTTATATTGAAAAGTATGCATACGGTTTCACATTGAATATTTTAGTATATAAAAACTTCTACAATTCTGAGCAAGGCACCAAGTGTCTCGTAACATGAAATGGCCATACCATTTTTCATTGAGCTGACTTCCAAAGGCCATTGCTCCTGAGAACACCCAAGAGGATGTCTGTCTATTAAAGCAGTCTTATTGACGTGCCATTGGCAGTAATTATTTTTCAAACCAGAAACTTCCAGGACAGAAGGAAACATTGCAGGAAAACTTTACAATACTAAAATACTCTCTGTGTGTTTCTCTCTCTGTCTCTCTCTTTCTCTCTTTCTCTCCCTTCCTCCTTTTTCCTCTCCCTCCTCCCTCTCTCCATTCTGTCCCTCTCTGTCTCCATCTGTCTCTGTCTCTCTCTGTCTCTCCCCCTCTTCTGTGTCTCTTCCCCTCTCTCCTTCCTGCTCCCTCCTCTCCTTCCCTCTCACTTCCTCTTCTCTCCCTTACCTCCCTCCCTCCTTCTCCCTTCCTCAAACTTAATTTCTTTTCTTCCTAAAATTCTTTGCTTGCATTTTGAAATGATGATTTCATTTTAAAGTACACCTAAGGAAATGTTAAATATCGTATGCTTGTTAGTTTTCTATCCATTATCCAGTGCTAGTTTCCTACTTTCCTAAATGCTCCACAGGCACTGTAATGCACACATGGTAGAGCATAAACATGCCTTGCTTACAGTTTCTAGAGATGCCATATCATCACCTGAGGGGATCTGCTGAAATATTTCTCTATGCTTTTACTAAAATCCACAAACTGCCGTTGTCTGTAACATCAGCAAACAGGCCTTCAGAAGGGATAATGCCATTTGCTGTTATTAAGGAAACATTGTCCAAGTTTACAGTAGATAGACAAAGATCATTTTTCTTATCTCCTGGCTCCTGACTCTTTGTTCAATCTTCTGGTTGAAGAAAATTATGCAAAAGTCACTTTGGGATTCAATCCAACCCTGTAGACAAATCTGAGAATCAAAGGTTGCCTTGTCAGTGCCAGTTTTCCTTAGTTTGTGGCAACACCATGGAAACACATAATACTTCAGTATAACAATTTATCATTGTAATTCTGTGGTCTGTAGAATCTCTTCTAGCCTGAGGAAAACCCATGCTCTCTTCACCTGATTTTATGATAAGTCATCTCTGCGTATCATAATGAGACACGCAGCTGTAGCAATCAGGAATAAATTCAAAAGGACTGAATTCTGAATGGAACAAACCACTCAAGTTAGCACAGAAAACTGAGGAGGACAGACTGACATGCCAGCCCATCACTGCTTGGATCAAGATATTAACTAAAAAGAAGCCATAAAATAATAAAATTCAGTATCGTGATAATATGAACTATTACTCTGTAAACTTGAAAGGTCGGTTTTCCACTTTAAAAGGAAATAGCCAAATCAATGATTAGTCTGAGAATGTATTCTATCATTTTTAAAAGGCTATCATTTTTAGTGCCATTTTGCACATTTAAAAACAATTTTAAAATTTCTTCATTTTCATTTTAGATTCCAACATATATAATCATCCCTAAACCTATATAACAACATCAACAACAATAACAATATTGCTACTACTACAACTACTACTATCAATAATTAATAATAATAATAATAATAATTTTAATATAGTATTAGTCATTTTCTAGCCTGAAAATCTATCTGTTAAAGCTATACCTCTGACATTAATAGAGATGATAGAGATGTTTAGATTCTCATATCCACAGGGCCTCCTTTCTCCCATACTTTTGACTTCATTTTTCTTCATTCTCAGTCCTGCCTCCTTGCAATTGCCCCTCATGAGCATCAAACTATCTTTTCCTATAACAGTGCCTCGGTTATGGCAACAGCAATTACTAATAGCCAGTAATACCAGGTTAAAGGTTTTAAAATCCCTGTACAAATAAACAAAAGGTGACAAGGTGAATTCTGTTTCAGAAAGCCCATTCATTTTTTTTAATAACCCTGGAATGTAATTTAGCAAATGACTAATTCATAATAACAACCTAATAACAACCTAAATTGAACTAAGACCTTAAATGTGCAAAGCGCTTCTGCACACACAAGGGTATCTGATCTTTGTCCCCGTCACTGAGAATCACTGAAACAAAAGTGGTTCGTTCTGACAATGACATTAGTACATTTAACAAGTTGTAAGTGAGTGTTCAAACTTCAAAACTGGCGTTTTAAATTCAACAATTTCCCTTTTTAAAAATCTGTATTTATTTAATGGAACACTCTAAAGAGTATTTTGGAATACTATTAACTCTTCCTTTGAGGGACTACTGTTAGAATTTGTGGCTCTCTGTTCAATTGAGTTATGTCTATATGTGTAAACATAACTCTTATTTCTAAAGATAAATCATTCTTCTTTGACAAAGTGTGTGTGTGTGTGTGTGTGTGTGTGTGAGTGTGTGCGTGTGCATGCGCTTCTGCACTGTTAAATACATTCACACAGGATTCACTCTTGACAAAAACGTAATAATGAGATTTCTATAAAACTATTTTTTCATAGTGAATAATGCAGACAGATCTCAGAACTTTTTGTGTGTGTGTGTGTGTGTGTGTGTGTGTGTGTGTGTGTGTATGTATGTGTGTGTCTTGAATACAAAAGGATGGCATCATGTGTCTTGCTTTATCACTTTCAAGTTGTGTTCTTGAGAGGGGATCTGTCACCGGATATGGAGGAAGGGAGGCAATCCACTAACTCAACTCCTCCTCCTGTTTCTCATGCAGAGAAAGCCCTGTTTTCTCATGCACATGCAAGAACATGTCTAATCTTCTACATGGATTTTGGTGACTTGAACTCCTGTCCCCATATTTTGATAATGATTTTTACCTCCATAGCCCAATGCATAAATGCTCACCTTTTGCTTTCTTTTTATTAATTGCATTATCTATTTTCTATATTTGTTAATTATTTTCATTATATTCTACTCAGATTTTAGTAGTTCTTGCTCTAATATTTGGTTAATTATTTCATTTTGTTTGTGTGTGTGTGTGTGTGTGTGTGTGTGTGTGTGTGTGTGTGTGTGTGTGTATGTGTGTTCCTGGGTGTATGCAGACGTATGCACATGCACTTCGGGACTATAGCTTGACATTTAGCTTGACATCTTCAGCCACTTTCCATCATATTTTTGCAACAGGGTCTCTCATCGAAGTGGTTATTCATCTATTCTGTTAGACTGTTTGGTCAGTGATGCTTTGGGAATCATCTGTCTTTACTTCCACATGGCGCGATTACAGATACTTATTTTTGATGTGGCTTTATGAGTGGTAGTAGACTCAGACACAGAGTGTTAATTGCTTTACCAATGCCAACATCTCTTGAGCCCTCTTATTCTAATGTTTGTGTGTGCATGTGTGTATAGATGCTTTATTGACTTTAGCATAATTATTCAAAATTATACACCTTCTGTGAGTGATTGTTTTGCTTGTTGCTATTGGTTCTGAACAATTATATTTTACTTATTATTTTAGTTTTCTGAGATGATGCTATATTATTTGCATTTTTCTTATTTCTAATCACAATAGTTGGCACATTAATGATTCTGTAGGTGGATTATTTTATTTTTTGTAGTGTTATTACTTTACTGAATTATTTGGCATTATGATCACCAATAACTTGCTAGTTTTAATCTTTGGTATTTAAAAACAGGTTTGTCAGGTTGATATGTGGTTAATGTTCATGAATGTTTTATGTCTAAGAAGAGTTTGCTTTTTAAAAAATGTCTATGTTTTCCAGAATCAGTTGTATCTTCCTAATGTTTATATTTAATATTCTCTCACATTCAGTGTCACTGACTGAAGATTATATATTTCTCTTGCTAGTTACTTTTTTGTGTGTTTCAAAGTCTGTCTGTAAACCTTGCTTTATGATGTAGAAGTTCAGGCATCTGGACATCAGGATAGGGCTGACATGACACTTTGCCCGCCACCCTCTCTCTTTGCATTTATCTAATGTACTACCATTTCCATATCAGTATTGAAATCCACAAATCACTGCTTTTGTTCAATATTCTTGATTGTGACAAAAATAGCCTTGATTGACTGTTCCGATTCTGTGACATTGTATACAATTTATTTAAATTAGTGTCTTTAATATATATATATATTGTGAAAGATACCTTTTGGGTTAGTTATTTCACTTTATATTAATTCTGTTTTATTATTTTAACAGCCAAGATGATCCTTGTCAGTGTTCTTGACAGTGACAGTTTTCTCTATCTGCTCACTCTTCTCTGAGAGTCACCTCATCCTACCCTGTAGCTACTGTTGGGTCAGCTTGATCCTGATCTCAGTCCACCCTCCCTTCCTCAGAGGCAAATATCTTATACATTGATAAATGAATAGGCAAGTCTTTAAACAGTCAATTAAAGAGTCTTTAAATAGTCAATTCTATGACCTGTTTCACTTCCCATATATTTGACACATCACAAGGAAAAAATCAGATCACCAGAAGTGGTCGATGTGAAAAGCAACATGAAGCCTTGGCAGGTAGTAGGACATAAACATGTACATGTGTGCATTTCTACTTTTGTGCCTGGACTTGTTTCTGTATACATTTTATATTGAAATATATGTAAATGAAAATTTGTAACACTCCAATTATGAACAAGTTCAGGATAGTTCATTTAATGCTGAGAGCTGAGCAGATGTTCTATGTGCAAATAAATTACAAAGTTCTAGTGGGAAAATGTGGAATTGTAGCTTTAGAAATGTTGACTCACAATAAACTTCTAATACCAATGTGTTTCCTGAACGTGAAAGGCCTCATAGGGTGATCAAATAGGGCAGTGCTGACATAATTCATGGAAGCATGTAATTAGGAGCTACGATATATATGTTGTTTTTTTTTCTTTTCTTCTTTATATTTTCATTTAGTATAAGAAAAATATAAGCATTTAATTTGATAATTAGTGATACTTTTCATTCATCAGTTTTTCAGGAGATCATTTCCGTCTACATGGCATTCCTCTGACATGGTACCTAATAACTAATATCATCCTAGTTACCTCCGTCCTCTAAGTTCCACCTTCCCTTCTCCCACAAAGTACAAGTTACTATACAGAAGAAAGTACACATGCTTATTGAAGCCAGCCCCTATGATGTTAAAATAAACAGCAATATGAATTCTATCTATATGACATAAACAGATAAAAGAAGCTTCTCGATTTTATTCCTGTATTAGACAATTGTACGCATCAATCGAGATGGAGTTCTATAGGGAGCTGCGACGTGCCGCGCCTGAAAGATGGCGCTGGTTTCCGCCTTCCACCCTTCCGATGGTGAGCGCTCCTTGTAGTAAACAAGTCCTTATTTGGCTATGCCTGCCTGGTCTGCTAGGTTCCGCATAGTGACAGCCTGTCTGCATGACCCACTTGGCACGTGGGGTTGGTTGGCGTTGGGTACTTAAGCTGATGTAGGGCGTTCCCCGGCATAGTAGAAGATTGCATCAAGGTTCCTGAGTAAACTGCTTGAAGAAGATCTCCTCGGGTCGTGTCTTACTTGCTGGTCAAGGTTGGGCATGACAGAGTTCAGGAAAATAAGGAGCAGAACTGACTATTATGTTTTAAAAACAATATGATCATTACACAAAGTCCATTCTGTGATGATATTACAAATATTAGAGACATTTTCAGGAACTGTACATTCTGATAGTGTGGTAAAAGCTCAATAAGAACTTTGTAGCATGTGTTCTTTCCCAGTCACTGTTGCATTGTGGAATGAGTGGGTAAATTTAAGAGTTTGAAAACCAAACAGGTATGATTTTGATGAAGAAGAGCACACCTAGAGTCTCCCCTGATTTGAATCTGATGCCTGAAGTCACTGAGTTGAAAAGGGTTTTTGTTGGTTCATTTTCTTTCTTTCTCTTTTTCCATGTAACATAAGAAAAAAGTTAGCATGTAATTTGGTAACTGAGGATTTTTTCATTTATGTATTTATATATTTAAAGTTAAATGTCAGGGGGTAAGATATCAAAGAATCATACTCACAAGTAATAATAAGGTATATATTTTCATTAAAGGGACTCCCAAGATCATTGCCAATTGTGGACCATCATGCCTACTAGATGTATGAAGGAGATTTTATGCTAATACACATATAAAATATTTTTACATGTTAATTAATCCTGATTCTTCATCCCTCAATGATCATGAGATGTGTTAGACAGTCCATCATCAAACTTTCATTACTTTTTTCACAGTTATTTGTCAACTGAGCTCAGAAAAATGTATGCTAATAATACAAGTGCTCAAGAATTTATATTCATCTTTCTAGTACATATTGATAATTGCCATGGTTTCAGTCTTAATTGAGCAACGTTAATGAAGACTATTATTTAATTGGTAAAATTTATTTATGTCACTAGTATTTCTTTAACAGAAAAGTTTAGTAGAAAGTATCCTGTCACTTATTCTTAAAGAAACAAGGAAGAAAACAATATAAATGAGTTTGTAAATATCTTAAGATTTAGGGAATAAGGTGTGTGTACATAATTCATAAAACCTGCTTTACTTGTTACTCCATTTATGAA
This sequence comes from Rattus rattus, assembly GCF_011064425.1. Classification (NCBI taxonomy): domain Eukaryota; kingdom Metazoa; phylum Chordata; class Mammalia; order Rodentia; family Muridae; genus Rattus; species Rattus rattus. Next base: position 109,193,010 of record NC_046160.1, on the reverse strand, counting down.
AATAGTAGATTTAACCACTGCTATACCTCATACTTTTATAGAGAGAGTAATAAAGCCCCGTGAAATATTTTCAAGGCACCATAATGTTGGAGCTTTAGAGAAAGAGAAAAGTTCATCCAATATCATATGGCAGTAGATGCTGGAATAATATTTATTTATGGTATTTATTTTCTGCTTCTCTGATAATAGGACCCCTGTAGAAATTTTTAAAAGTGCCATTAAGGAAGTTCAGTTGTAAAGAATTTATTCCAATCTGTAAGTAGATCTTTTGTCCAATGAAGATGTGGTGAAAGGAACACTCCTCCATTGTTGGGATTGAAAGCTGGTACAAGCACTCTGGAAATCAGCCTGGCGGTTCCTCAGAAAATTGGACATAGTACTACCCAAGGATCCAGCATTCTATTCCTGAGCATATACTCAAAAGGTGCTCCAAAATATAACAGCAACACATGTTCTACTATATTCATAGCATCCTTATTTATAATAGCCAAAAGCTGGTAAGAACCCAGATGTCCTTCAACAGAGGGATGGATATAGAAAATGTGGTATATCTACAAAATGGAGATTCAGATATTAAAACAATAACTCATGAAATTCTTAGGCAAATGGATGTAACTAGAAGATATCATCCTGAGTAGGGTAACGCAATCACAAAGAATGCACATGGTATATGCTCACTGATAAGTGGTTATTAGCCCAAAAGCTCAGAATACCCAAGATACAATTCACAGACCACATGAAACTCAAGAAGAAGGAAGGCCAAAGTGTGGATGCTTCAGTCCTTCTTAGAATGGGGAACAAAATACTCACTGGAGGTAGAGGGTAGGAGGGACTTGGAAGGAAGAGATTAGAGGGATGAGAAAGGGGGCAGGAACTGCTGTGGGAGAAGACAGGGTGATGTACAGAAGGGCACAAAATTGAACAGAGGTGTGTAGCAATGGAGGATGAGGAACTGGGGGTAGTCACCAGAAACTTCTAGATGCAAGGAAAGCAAGAGGTTCCCAGGACTCAATAGAGATGAGATTAGCTGAAATGCCCGACAAAGTTGAGGGAGAATCTGTAGCGACCATATCCAGAGATTAGGCAAAACCCCCATTTGGTGGACTGGGCCACCCACTCATCTCCAAACTTTTAATCGAGCATAGCTCCTGTCTAAAGGAAATAAAAGGGGACAAAGAGTAGAGCAGAGACTGAGGAAAAGGTCATCCAGAAACTGTTCCACCTGGGGATCCATCCTATATATAGACAGCAAACCCAGACACTATTGAGAATGCCAAGAAGTGTTTGCTGACAGGAGCCTGTTGAAGTTGTCAGTCTTGAAGAGCCTAACAAATACAGAGGGAGATGGTCACATCCAACCATGGGGACCCCAAAGGAGGACTTAGAGAAAGGTCTGAAGGAGCTGAAAGGGTTTGCAACCCCTTGGGAAGAACAACATTGTCAAAAAACAAATCCTGCCAGTGTTCCCAGGGACTAAACCACCAACCAAAGAATACCCATGGCTCCAGCAGCATATACAGCACAGGATGGCATTGTCTGGCTTCAGAGGGAGGAGAGGTCCTTGGTCCTATGAAGCCTTGATTTCTCAGTGTAGGTGTTTGCCAGGGTGGTGAGATGAGTGGGTGGATGGCAAGGAGAGCACCCTCACAGAAGCAGGGTGAGGGGTAATGGGATGCGTGTTTCAGAGGGGAAATCTGGAAAGGGGATAACGTTTGAAATGTAAATACATACAATATTCAATAAAAAGAAAGCAAAAAAGTTATATATATATATATATATATATATATATGCAATTTTAAAGGCATTATTTCCTATTCAAATAGAAGAAAAACCAATGAACTGGTAAAGAATGGTTTTAAAGATGAGATATAGATGACTATATTTATAAAATTTGTGGAAATTTTGAGTATTTTTTTTGTTATTTCTAGCATTCCCTTTATATCCAGGATCTAGCTCTATTTGTAATCTCATAACTACATCTGAGGAGCACTTTAAATAATATAATATGCTGAAAATTGCGTATGAGCATCAATATTTGTAGAAATTTGGGGGGGGGTTAATTCGCCCTTAATTCATGTTTTGATTTTATTTAATTTTCTACATCTTCTATGATAAAACACTTCTCTTTTATAACACTAAGATTCACAGTCCTTTTAAATATACAAAGTTCTTCAGATCTTCTCATAGGAATATGCGGTGTCTATACAACCTCTAAAGCATATGTGTTTGACTGTCTTGATTATCAGCTTCATATACACACAGCATATACATATATGTGTGTGTATATATACATATATGTGCATATATACATATATATGTATATTTATATATGTAATATCTATATGAATATAGATAGACGTGAAAACAAAGAGGAAAAGTATATACCATCAAATTTGTTGAATGTGAATGTCAGTAAAATATAGAGGCTTTCTTTTGTTAAATGTATTTTATATTTTTAAACTGCTATATACACTTCGTAATTAGAATTAATAAATAATAAAATACTTCTAACAAATCAATGAGTTTAAGTATTAAGTAAATAATTTTAAAAACATAATGTAAGCAAAATTATAGTATAAGCTCTCAGGCCTGAGTGTATAGGGCAATTGGTAGAGAGCCTGCTTAGCCTTCACTAAGCCCTGAGTTCAGTCACCAGTACCATATGTTTCAGACATGTTGGCATCTGTTGTCTCAGAATAAATGTTCTGGAGGACAAGGTGTTTGGGAGTTCAAGTTCATCTTTGGTAGGTGACATGTTGGGGGCATGACTGGCACATATGAGAACTACCTCAAAATTAAGGAATGAATAAAAAAACAAAAATAAACAATTAACAAATGATTTTGATAGAAAGAAATAACCTAAATAATCTTTTCTGCTTTTTGTAACTAATATTTCACAAACTGTACTTTCTTCGCCTCTAGAAAGCCAGTGCTCAAGCTTTGTTTTCATAAAGCATCTTGTGTTCTATTAAATCCTCTCAAACCAGACCAGTGACCAACACTTCCATTGATTAAATCTGTGCTCCCTTTGCCATAACCTAGCATAACAGCACACATAAATATTGTTTCTGAAAAATAAAAAAAAAAGATGTGCTTTTTGAGAGGTTCTTAATTCAATGTCAAAACAAAGCGCCCCCCTCCCCAAGGAAGGGAACAACACATTAAGGGAAACCATATAGGACTGACAGGTACAGCACAGATATATTTTGCTCCAGGATAGTTAAAAATGACAAGGGTTGTGATAAGGCAGATAATATGAAATTATTGAGGTTGTAGTCAATACATGAAATAAAGATTAAATGATGAAAAGTGCTAGAATGCTAGTCTGTAAGAACACTCCATTCTGGTGACAATTTAATAGAAAGGAAATAAGTAAAAGTATTAACCACATGACTAGTTCAACCAAGGGGAAAAGATGGGAAGCATGCAAACTAAAAATGAATTACAGGAAATAGCTGTCATCAAAATCCAGAAACAATACAGAGAAACTGATCATGAAATTGCAAGAAAAAAATTCAGAGTCTAGACAGTCAAGACAGACCTAAATATAATATACCTTATTGAAATAAGTTATATAAAATTCCAGACAAGTCTTCAAATTAAACTAATTCTATAAATGTTCAATGAAAACAAAATGAACACAAATAAAATTCTGAAAGAATTCCAGAGAAATCAATTAAAGTTGAAAAGAATAAGAATTCAAAACTAAATATGAGTAAAAAGATTTCACTAAATAGAAGCACTGAGAAATGACAAACTACTGTATTAAAATTAACATCTCCATCAAACAGACTGAAATCTTAAAGAAAGAGCAAGCATGTATGGGTATGAAAAATATTAAGGCTGGAAGACAAGATAGGTGAATTATAACATTCAGATAATGACAGAGATGAATGATTCATAAAGTATGATAATATGAGGTACATGAAACACAATCAAAAATAAATTTTTCGAATCCCAGGTATAAAAGAAGAGCTATAGGATAAAGACACAGAAAATATTCAAAATTGTACTAGACAATTTCTCATATATAGGAAAATAGATGGCTGTCCATATACAGAAGCCTTTCAGAAGGACAGAGGAGGTAAATGTTTCCATTTATTGTTACAGTTAAAATACTAACAGTACAGAATAACAAAAGAATAAAAATTGTGAGGGTGAATTACAAAATCTCATAGAAAAGAAAATACAATAGAATAATAGCAGAGTTGGGAAAAGATTCTTTAAAAATCTACAAAGGATGACCTTGTTGGGCACCAATGGAAGGAGAAGCCCTGGTCCTGCCAATGTTGGACCCCCAGTGCATGGGGACATCAGGGAGAAGGGTTAAGGTGTGTGGATGGGGAGGGGAACACCTCATAGAAGAAGGGGAGGGGAAGGGGATAGAGGTCTTAGGGACAGGAAACCAGGAAATCAAATAATATTTGAAATGTAAATAAAGAAATATCTAGGAAAAAATATACTGTTTTATTTCAAGAAAAAAAGAAGCCTAGAGAATGCATACAACAATTATCATCTCAGATTACTATGTTCAACAAAGCTCTCCTTCATAATTGAACAGGATTCAGAAGCTTCCCAGGATAGACACAAACTGAAGGAAATCTTTAATTTTATAATAGCACTGTAAAAAGCATTAGGGCAATTTTCTTTTGGTGTGTGTGTGTGTGTGTGTGTGTGTGTGTGTGTGTGTGTGTGTGTGTGTGTATACATATACATATACAGCCAATCAAACTACATAAGGTTTATGAAGCTAAGCAGTGCATGCTGACAGGAAGTGGATATAGATGTCTTCTGAGAGACACAGCCAGAGCATATCAAATACAGAGGTGGATGCTAGCAGGAAACCTCTGAACTGAGAACGGGACTCCCATTGGAGGAATTAGAGAAAAGATTAAAAGAGCTGAAGGGGCTTGCAACCCCATAAGAACAATGCCAACCAACCAGAGTTCCCAGGGACTAAACCACTACCCAAAGTCTATACATGGAGTGACCCATGGCTCCAACTGCATAAGTAGCAAAAGAAGCCCTTGTTGGGCACCAGGGTAGGATAGGCTCTGAATAGGCATTCCTTCAGTCTCTGCCCCAATATCTCCTCCTATGAATATTTTTGTTGCCCCTTTTAAAGAGTGCAGCATCCGCATACCGGTCATCCTTCTTGAGCTTCATGTGGTCTATGGATTGTATCTTGGGTAATTCGAGCATTTGAACTAATATTGCTTATGAGTGAGTGCATACCATGTGTGTTTTTCTGTTATTGGGTTACCTCACTCAGGATGATATTTTCTAGTTCAATCCATTTGTCTATGAATTTCATAAATAATTGTTTTGTAGTTATCCATTGTGTAGGTGTACCACATTTTTTTAATCCATTCCTCTGTTAAAGGGCATCTGGGTTCTTTCCAGCTTCTGGCAATTATAAACAAGGCTGCTATGAACATAGTGGAGCATGTGTCTTTGTTGTATGTTGGAGCATCTTTTGGGGTATAAGCCCAGGAATGGTATAGCTGGGTCCTCAGGTAGTGCAATGTCCAATTTTCTGAGGAAGCTCCAGAATGATTTCCAGAGTAGTTGTACCAGTCTGCAGTCCCACCAACAATGGAGGAGTATTCCTCTTTCTCCACATCCTTGTCAGATTCTGTTTTTTATCTTAGCCATTCTGAGTGGTGTCAGGTGGAATCCCAGGGTTGTTTTGGTTTGCATTTCCCTGATGACTAAGGATATTGAGCATTTCTTTAGGTACATCTCAGCTATTCAATTTTCCTCAGTTCAGAATTCTTTGTTTAGCTCTATACCCCATTTTTTTCTGTCTGATATAACTCTGTTTTTTTTTATCTTTATTAACTTGAGTATTTCTTATTTACATTTCAATTGTTATTCCCCTTCTCAGTTTCCAGGCCAACATCCCTCTAACCCCTTTCCCTACCCTTCTATATGGGCTTCCCCTTCCCATCCTCCCCCCATCACCACCCTCCCCCCAACAATCATGTTCACTGGGGGTTCAGTCTTGGCAGGACCAAGGGCTTCCCCTTCCACTGTTGCTCTTACTAGGCTATTCATTGCTGCCTATGGGTTATTTGGCTCTCTGGAGTCTAACTCCTTGAGTTCATTGTATGTTTATGGATATAAGCCCTCTATCAGATGTAAGACTGGTAAAGATCCTTTCTCAATCAGTTGGTTGCCATTTTGTCCTATTGAGAGTGTCCTTTGCTTTACATAAGAAGCTTTGCAGTTTTATGAGGTCCCATTTGTCAATTCTTGATTTTAAAGCATAAGCCATTGGTGTTTTGTTCAGGAAATTTTCCCCAGTGCCCATGTGTTCATAATTCTTCCCCACTTTTTCTTCTATTAGTTTGACTGTATCTGGTTTGATGTGGATGTCCTTGATCCACTTGGACTTATGCTTTCTACAGGCTGATAAAATGGATCAATTTGCATTTTTCTACATGCCAGTTTCACCAGCACCATTTGTTGGAAATGCTATCTTTTTTCCATTGGATGGTTTTAGCTCCTTTGTCAAAGATCAGGTGACCATAGGTGTGCGTGTTTATTTCTGGGTCTTCAATTAAATTCCACTGGTCTAACTACCTGTCTGTGTATGAACACCATACACTTTTTATCATAGTTGCTCTGTAATACTGCTTGAGTTCAGGGATGGTGATTCCCCAGAAGTTCTTTTATTGTTGAGTATAGTTTTGGCTGTCCTGGGTTTTTGTTATTCCGTATGAATTTGAAAATTGCTCTACCTAACTCTATGACAAATAGAGTTGGAATTTTGATGGAGATTGCATTGAATGTGTAGATTGTTTTTGGCAAAATGGCCAATTTCACTATATTGATCCTGCCAATCCATGAGCATGGTAGATTTTGCCATCTTCTGAGATCTTCTTCAATTTCTTTCTTCAGAGAAGTTATTGTCATACAGATATTTCACTTTCTTGGTTATAGTCACACCAAGGTATTTTATATTATTTAGGACTATTGTGAAGTATGTCATTTCCCTAATTTCTTTCTCAGCCTTTTTATCCTGTGAGTAGAGAAAAGCTACTGATTTCTTTGAGGTAATTTTATACCCAGACACTTTGCTGAAGTTGTTTATCAGGCTTCGAAGTTCTCTGGTGGAATTTTGGGGTCGCTCAAATATACTATCACATCATCTGCAAGTAGTGATATGTGACTTCTTTCTTTCCAATTTATATCCCTTTGACCTTCTTTCATTGTCTGATTGCTCTGAGTAGGATTTCTAGTACTATATTGATTAAGTAGAGAGAGAGAGTGGGCAGTCTTGTCTAGTCCCTGATTTTAGTGGGATTGCTTCAAATTTCTCTCCATTTAGTTTAATATTAGATACTGTTTTGTTGTGAATTGATTTTGCTATGTCTAGGTATGAGCCTTGACTTGCCGATCATTCCAGGACTTTTACCATGAAAGGATGTTGAATTTTCACAGCAACTAATGAAATGGTCATGTGTTTCTTATCTTTGAGTTTGTTTATATAGTGAATTGCATTGATGGATTTCCATGTATTGATCCATCCCTGCATCCCTGGGATGAAGCCTACTTAATCATGATAGATGATTGTTTTGATGTGTTTTTGGATTCAGTTTGCAAGAATTTTATTGAGTATTTTTGCATTGATATTCATAAGAGAAATTGGTCTGAAGTTCTCTTTCTTTTTTCTGCCTTTGTGTGGTTTAAGTATAAGCATAATTGTGGCTTCATATAAATAATTTTGTAGTGCTCCATCTGTTTCTATTTTGTAGAATAATTTGGACAATATTGGTATGAGGTCTTCTATGAGTTCTGATAGAATTCTGCACTAAACCCATCTTTTCCTGGGCTCTTTTTGGTTGGGAGACTTCTAATAACTGCTTCTATTTCTTTAGGAGTTATAGTGTATTGAGATGGTTTATCAGTTCCTGATTTAATTTTGGTACCTGATATTTGCCTAAAAAATTATGTGTTTCTTCCAGATTTTACAGTTTTATTGAATATAGGCTTTTATCATAGGATTTGATAATTTTTGAATTTTCAGATTTTTTGTTGTTCTGTCTCTTTTCTGATTTTGTTTTCTGTCTCCTGATTAGTTTGTTAAGAGTTTTTGATAATTTACCAGTGGTAGAGCGCTGGGTTTGGAAGCTTAAGGCCCCTGGGTCCCAGCTCCGAAAAAAAAAAAAAAAAAAAAAAAAAAACCAAAAAAAGAGTTTATCTGTATTGTTGATTTATTAAAAGAACCAGCTCCTGGATTTGTTGATTCTTTTTTTTTTGGCAGGACCCTTTCCACAGTTGCTCTTTTATAATTCATTGCTACCTAAGGATTTCTTAGTCTTTTACTTATGGAAGTTCTGGTTGGTTAGCATTGTTGTTTATGGGGTCCTTTGGTTCCTTAATCCCTCAACGGGGTTTCAGTTCAGTGGTTTCTGGCCAACATCCTGTCCCTAATCCCATCCCCAGTTTTCCCTTCTATGGACACATCTCTCTCCTTCTCTCTAAATTACCACCTGCCCCCAGAAATCACATTCACATTTGATCAGGTTTCAGTGTTCTTGTGGGGACCATTTGGTCTAATACTTTCCAATGAGTGCATACCATGTTGCTCTTACTAGGATCTATATTTTCCAGTTTCATTTGCATGAATTTACCTAGCTTTGAGTTCCATTTTGGTACCATTTTCTGCCTGTTGAAGGGCAGGGTTCTTTCCAGTCCATGTAAATAATCTTTAGGGAGCATGGTTTTTTGTTATATGTTGGGGGCTTTTTATATCCCAAGAGAGGATAGCTGGGGTCTGGTTGGTTGGCTGATTGATGTTTGGACAATGTTGGAGTGTTCCTTTCTCCACATCCTGGCCAGATGTTGATTTGGAATATTAGGGACCAGGTTGTTTTGATTTGCATTTCCTTATGATTGTTTCTTTTATTTTGTTCGGTTAAGGTGGGTTTATGTCCATGTTTTTGTCTTCCTTTGGTTTCATTGCAATTGGTAAAGATAACTTTCTTTCTTTCTCTGGGTGCCCTTTTTATTATTATTTTCCCCCTTCTTGTGCTCTTCTTTTTTTTAGGAGGCTTTCCATCTATTATCCTTTGTAGGGCTGGATTCATAGAAAGATATTGTGTAAATTTGGATTTCTCATGAAATATCTTGGTTTCTCCATCTATGTTAATTGAGCGTTTTGCTGGATACAGTAACCTGGGCTGGCATTTGTGTTCACTTAGGTTCCGTATGACATCTGTCCAGGATCTTCTGGCTTTCAAAGTCCCTAGTGATAAGTCTGGTGTAATTCTGATGGGTCTGTCTTTTTATGTTACTTGACCTTTTCCCTTGCTGCTTTTAATATTTTTTCTTTTGTGTATTTGGTGTTTTGACTATTATGTGACAGGAGGAATTTCTTTTCTGGTCCAATCTATTTGGAGTTCTGTAGGTTTCTTATATGTTTATGGGCATGTATTTCCTTAGGTTAGGAAATTTTTCTTCTATAATTTTGTTGAAGATATTTCCTGGCCCTTTAAGTTGGTAGTATTCACTCTCTTCTATACCTATTATCCCTTGGTTTTATCTTCTCATTGTGTCATGGATTTCCTGGATTTTTGGACTAAGAGTTTTTTGGTTTTTTTGTTTTTTATGTCTTTTACATTATCTCTGATGGTTGTGTCAATTGTTCTATATATTTTCTGCTGAGATTCTTCTATCTCTCGTATTCTGTTTGTGATGCTTGCATCTATGACTCCTGATCTCTTTCCTAGGTTTTTTTTCTCCAGGATTATCTCCCTTTCCTTTTTTTCCTTTGGGGACCCGAACCCAACTTTCTTTTTGCACTTTCTATTTCCATTTTTAAAATTCTGGATGGGTTTGTTTAATTCCTTCACCTGTTTGGTTGTGTTTTCCTATAATTCTTTAAGGGATCTTTGTGTTTTCTCTTTAAAGGCTTCTACTTGTTTGTTTGTGTTGTCTTGTATTTCTTTAAGGGTGTTATTAATGTTCTTCTTAAATTCCCCCATCATCATTGTAAAATATATTTTTTTTAATCTAAATCTTGCTTTTCTTCTGTGTTTGGATATCCAGTATTTGCTTTGGTGAACGAACTAGGCTCTGATGATGCCTAGTAGTCTTTCTGTTGCTTGGATTCCTGCACCTGCCTCTCGCCATCAGGTTGGCTCCGTTGTTAGCTTGTCTTGCTGTCTCTGATAGTGGCTTGACCCTCCTATAGTCCTGTCTATCAGCACTTCTGTAGACCTGTTTTCTTTCAGCCATATCTGGAAACAGAGAGCTCTGCTCTCAGGGATGTAGGTGCTCTTGGCAACTGGCTTTCAGCTCTCGGTGTAGGTAGAAACCTGAAGGTTCCTTTTCTGATTGCTCCTATGTTCCTGTGCCCAGGGGCACAGATGGCACTAGGTGATTTCCTCTTGGATTGGAAATGTGGGCAGAGAGTAGTGTCCTCTGAGTTCTCAAGAGAGTCCACACCATACTTCTGTGGGTCCAGCTCTCTCCCCCAAAAGGATTTGGATGCAGGGAGCTGTGTCCTGCATTAGTTACTTAACAGAAGATTGTCTCAGGGTAGTGGCAATAAAGTTGTCTTTTCACCCACATTATTTCTGATCTAAATTCTAAAATTATGTATTAGTTCTGCTCATGTTCAAATTTGATAAGTAAAACTAAACAATATGCCTAACTTGTGTATATCTTTGCAAATAATCATTTGTTACTATTATAATTTTGTATTATTTCATGTGTTTAGTATTAATATTACATTACTAATGTATAGGAAGGATACATCACAAAGCACTTATTCATTCTGACATTGATCAATATCATGATATTTCTACTTTTGATTTACCACCTTTAATGCTTATTGTGTATTTTATTTTTTGATAGTTTATATGACTAGTACGTACACTGAATATATACATAGAATTACATTGCTATAATTGAGTATACATATAATGAGGTATAGAATATAATACATTTAGCAAAATACAATTACTAACAATATTTTTACTGTTCAAATTACACCAGATTGTTTTTAGTACATAATATTTTCAAGTATTTTATTTTGTTATTATATTATGTGAGAGAAATGTGGAAATAGAGTTAATAGAATAAACTGAGATATAGGTAGAAAGTAAACATTTTTCTGGAATAAAAACATTTATGTATGATGATAAAGTGTTAACTTTATATATACTTTTATGATTACTTTCTTAATTTGTTAAAAATTTGTAATAAAAGTTGTCCTTTGTTATTTTTCTCCTTACTGGGATTTTGGTATTATGGCTTTATGGATAGTTCACAATAATTGATAAAATTTTCTATGTATGATACTATCTGTAAATATTGGAAAACCACTAATATTACCTTTTTAATAATCCCCAGAGAGCATCTAATAATATTTTCTAACTAATATGTTTTACTGAAAGAGAATTAATGTAAAATTAATGTATAAAGTTATAGTTTATCTTTAAAATGAACACTTAGCTCAGGTCTGAATGATCACTGCTAAGAAAGTTGAAATGGCATAGAATGATGAAAAACAACCAACTTTTCTACCCACAGAGGTCAATTTACAAAGTTTAGGGGAAGAAACCATCATTGCTATCTAACAGTGCAAAATAAATCCGGTAGTGCAGTTATGAAAGCCTGAGCAATGTATCCAGCTATACCAAACAACACTTTCTGTATGTGGCTGAAAAGACTTCTACTTAAGACTTTCAGAGCTAGAAAGTAGCCAGTCTTTCATTTCAAAGCTAAAAAGCGAGCAAACTCTTCTCTTTGGGGATAATATGGCTCAAATTTCAGTTGAAGCCAACACACGTCCAGCATTGTGAAAACCTTAGATAACAAGATGAGCACATATGTGGAGATGTGCTGAAAATAAATCATATAAAAGTGCTTTGTTCTCAATAGGACAGCTATATCACTGGATGCAGGGCTATTGATCATCACAGAAGTTAGGGCAGAAGAAAGATATAAGGGCCAATTGATGAGGAGATGATCAGCAAAAAGATGTCTTGTCACATGACCAAGTAGTGACAGTCAGACACTAAATAGGCTTGTGTAAGGCTCACCACAAGAAAGGACCCACCAAAAATTCAACATGAATCAGAGAATGTACAGTAAAACATCTACTAATTTAGGAACTATTGCTAGTTTATGACTACTGAGATTGTCATTTTCTTCAATGGTATAGTCAATGAAAAGTTGAACTTGTTCCAGTAAATAACCTTTCACCATACATAGGCAATAAACTCAAAATAAAATCAGTGGGTTGTGCTAAAAGAAGACTTGAAAGTAAGGGTAAATCCTTTTAGAAGAAGGAATTCAATATGAGAGGGTTATATAAATGACTAAAATTTATCGTATAAATACATGAATCTGTCAACAAAAAATAAAATTTAAAACTACTATTCCTAAGAATAATATTAAATATTGCCACGACTTGTGTATAACTGCCATCGCAGCCTTTGGAAAGCTGAAGTAGGGGTGGGAATGTTAGTCTGGGCTACCTAATAAAATCAAGTATCACAAAAGAATATGACAAAAATGTTATATATGGTCTGTGTTCTATAAATGGAACCAAAACCCTGAATCCTTGCACATCTACTTACAGCAAACTTTATTGAATATTTTAAGTGCACTGCACAGTTCAGACCTGCCATAGGGAAAAACTCTACATTTGAAATATTGCTCTCATTAATTAGTTTGGTCTCTTAAACTGATATACAGTGAGTCTTAAGGTAGTTTTCACACAGGTAACACCACAATCTTTATGCAGCCCATTGGTGAAAAATCACTTGTAGTCTAAATTTGATTATCTAGGAAATACGTTATGTATGATCCTAAATGCCATAGTGATTTCCACAAGGGAAGAACAGAGTAAATGAAGCCTCACAGGTAAAGACAACCTAAATGCTAATGAGAACATTTGCAGCATGGAAGTCATTAGAATACCAACATATCAGAGTTTTTCCAAAACTCATTTGTAATTTTTAGGTTTTGAAGACTTCATTACTAGAGGTAATAGCTGAATATGTGGTTGAAATGGAGACAGAGAGAGAGAGAAAAGAGAGAGAGAGAGAGAGAGAGAGAGAGAGAGAGAGAGAGAGAGAGAGAGAGAGAGAGACCAAAGTAGTGAGTGAATTGTTCTAGTTCCATGATGAACTATAATGGAATACTAAGGATGAGTACAAAGAAAGATGTTTGTGTGACCTGAAACCATGTGATGATGCTAATAATGTTACTTGAGTCTAGAAATGATAATAAGAAATTACAAGTATTGTAAAAACTTGGTTGATCAAGAAGCAGCAGGGTTGAGAATACCAGTTCCATTTTTGAGAAAAGTTCTAATGTGGTTCCTTTGTTTGCAACCAGCATCATGAGCTGCATAGAATCAAATCTTGAAACGTTCTCATGGAAGCAAGGGGATGGGGTGGGGGTATGGGAGAGAGGGAAAGGGTGATAACATTTAAATATAAATACATAAAATATCCAAGGAAAATAAAATTAAAAAATAAATAACCCCAAAGAAATGTTAATTGATATTAAAACTCACAGCATTTGAAGAAGTGGCCAACACAAACGTCAGCAATCATCACCTAGGTTAATCAACAGCCTTCTACATCGAGGCTAGATTTTTAGCACAGTATTACAATTCATTGAAGGCCACAGTGTTTATTAGACTCTATTGCAGTTGTTTTCTACCTTTCTAAATCTGTGACCCTTTTACACAGTTCTTCAAATTTCGGTGACTCCCAAACCATTAAATTATTTCTTTTCTACTTTATAACTTTAATTTTGCTACTGTTATGAATCATAATGATACACAAGCCATCTAATGTGCTTCCCCCTCTGAAAAAGTCAGTCAACTTCCCAATGGGGTGACAGTCCACATGTTGAGAAGTGATGATCTATAGCAATAACTATGTTTATTTAAGATAGGTATACCTTTAGTTACTACTTCATAAATTGTAGAGTAGTGTCAAACTGTTATAAGTATCCAGAAAGTAATACATTTGACTTTCCTGAGATAAGCTCATAACCAAGGTGTCCTGAAATGAAGACTTCAATGACTCCGAGGAGTCTGGAGATGTTGTGTGTGTGTGTGTGTGTGTGTGTGTGTGTGTGTGTGTGTGTGTGTGTGTGTGTGTGTGTGCATGTGTGTGTGCATGTGTGTATGTACAGACACATATTCTCCCCTATTCTCTTAATGTTGCACAGATGCACTTTCTTCTGCTTTATCACCATCAACTGCAAATACAAACTTCTTTGATGTGTGTTCAGAGATTCATTGATGTACAGCTATAACTAGGTCATTATTTATCAGTTTAACACAATGTCTACTTAATAACATTTTAATGATAGGTTCTCATTTTTGGTCTATGATCCATTACCTTAGCATACAAATGGTGCTAGCACAGGTTTCATCTTATGAATTATGACATAAATAAAATGAGGAAGCAGTTGGTTACACCTGTAATGCTTGTCCCAGTTGGTTACCAAGGGTATTGTCTTGCCAGGAAATCATTATGGAAGATTGTGAAGTATACCATTGGGTATGATTAATTCTTGCTTTTTTCCTATAATAGCACCAATAATATTATCAGCACTATGAAATCTAACCAGTATACATTTGTCCACAGATTTATTTCAATTGTCTTATATTTAGTGGTATAATGGAGTCCTTCCAGCACACACTAAAACAATGGATAGAGCATAGACTAAGTAGACCAATATGGAATACACATGAGTATTGTAAGAAAAGCATAAAGAAGAAAACAGAAATCTTCCCACAGCAGTAAGAGCAGAAAAAGAAATCTGCCAGGAGCTAACATAGCCATGCTTCCTGGCAGGTTTCTTCTGATCATCTGTAAATGGCTACTGTCATATAAAGATATGTCTACCTGATTGTTGACATGGTGTTGGGACTTGTCTATGTTTTATGTGCAATCCTCAATAGGTTTAGCCTCCCTGAAACCCCGGAGAAAGGTTTCAACTTCAGATTATATTTTCTTTGCAGGTTCTCACATTTCCAAAGAGCTTTCACTAACTTGTGGCTGAATTCTGGCCACCAAGATACACTGGAAATGCCAAGCTCAAGAATGAGTCACGTGCATCTATTCACATTTCACAAAGTCTTCTCACATAACCTTAGACACACATGAAAGCTAATTGCATTATTTAAAAACATCTTAGTTTGTTGATGTGAAAATTTTGTCCATTTGCCTAGTGGCCATTGTGTTGCAGAGCAGGGAATGCCATGCCCTTTTACAACAAGTAGATTCTCTCTCTCCCTCCCTCTCTCCTTCCCCCCTCCCTCCCTTTCTCCCTCCCTCCCTCCCTTTGTCCCTTCTTCCCTATCTTTCCTCTGTTTGTGTTTGTCTGTGTATATATAGACTGCTATTCTTTCCTCTTTTTATAGTGCATCCATAAATACATGGACAATCTTATTGCATCATTAAACCATTAATCATTCATTTATTGAGCAAATAATTATTAAATGCATAAAATATTAAAGAGCTAATACCAAGTGATAAGGAAGGACTTAGACAAGACAGATACACCTGCAAATTAGAGCTGCAAAACCTGCTTTGACATTTAAGAGTCCTAGTGTTTTTTTTTCAGATACGTCACAAGCAAAATGCCATAGATACTTTCCTTATTCTTTAGCATGCACTATCTTGCAAGGTTAAAAGACATTTTTCAGTGGAAATTAATTATTAAGAATCAAGTAATATTTAAAGTTTTAGGTTTTCTTACTAAATGTTCGATTCAATATTTTCCTTTAATTTTATTTTCCATAAATGCTGAATATACTAGTTTGAAACAAGACATACCACTTTTTCTTGTTGCGGTCACCACCATTTGAGATGAGGAGGAAAAATACTGAATAATACATACAATTATTGCAATGTGTTTTTAGAAATAGAAGGGCAACAAAGGTATATTTGTGCAATGATATGAGTTTGTTTTTCTAATATGGGTTAATAATATCTCTAAATACCAGCTGATGGATAATGCTTGTGAAAGAATTCTAAGATACATCTTTCTTTACCCACATACCGTCTCTTCCCTTTCCTTCTATCTCTCCTCTTTTCAAACATGTCCTCAAACATACTACATTCATTTCAAACTAGTTACCTTAAAAAATCCAAATCATTTCTCTGCCTTATATCTCCCATATGCACAAGTATTGAAAGAAATATTTTTGTATATCCACTTACAAACTAGATATAAATAAGTGATAGAACAAAATTCTTGGGTACTCGCAGGGCAAGAGGATGTGAAGATGATTTTCAAAGAACATCATTTGGGAGATATATAGCTTTCAGACACATTAAACATGTCTTGTTCACTAAGGAAAAATATGTAGCCCGTCAGAGTCTCATTGCTCAAGAGGTAAAATGAGAAAAAAAATATTGCTATTACTTTTCATCCTCAATTATTCAAGGACTTGAAGAGATTCAGCAATTCTTGCTTAGTTCTCATGCATATCCATACACACGCTACAATGGAAACAGAAAGGGATTACTGCACTTTCTACCCTGAAGACAAATGATAAGGCTTAAAAAGAACTAGAAGTATAATTGATAAAAAATTATCAAATCCAACAACAGCATTATAAACACAATAGAAAGAAAGAGAAAGAGAGAAAGAGAGAGAGAAAGAAAAAGAAAGAAAAGAAAGAAAGAAAGAAAGGAAGGAAGGAGGGAGGAAGATATTAATGTTAGCTTTTTACAATATTAAGTAACTATGTTCAAAGCAAAAAGGTTCAGGCTCTCAATACAGACTCTCAGATAAATTGTGAAGAAGCAATTAGAACAACAATGAAATTTGCACTTCAGCCATTACCTTCGTTATAATTTTATATATATTCAAGAATTAAATGTGAAAGAAACTATTAAATTGTTTGTATAAAAACATATAGTTCACTTGGAAATCTCTAAATTTTGAAAACCTGAATAATAACTATAAAAACAAGATATTTCAAAGGAAAAAATGATGAATTTTATTTTTAATCATCAAATAAAGTCGTTATTCCTGTATTACCAAACAAAACCACAAATCCATATTCAAAACAAAATAAGTACATATAAATATGAAAGTTAAATATTTAAGTACATAGAAGCTAATGAAAGGCATTAAGATATATACAATAGAGATAATAAAAAAACACCATAAAATTATAAAGATAAAAATATACAGTATAATTCATGAGAAATAGACAATATGACAATATTTGATTATGTAAAATTAACATACAAATTCAACAAGAATATGAAATATTTCAGGAAAGTAAATGATGATATACAAATAACAGTTTGAAAATGAATGTATCTGGATTTGTAAATAATTATTATCTTTTAAGTATGATTTCTATATAAGGGACTCATGTAAAGCATTATAAAATTGAACATTCACATTTCTAGTCATACTACTGAAGCAATCTATGAATACGTCATCCAATAAGAATTTTAACAGAATAGGAATGCCTGTGAGGTGTGTACGCTCAAGGGAAAACAAAATTAGTTTTCAGCGCACACCTATCGTAGACTATTTGCATACAGAAAAGTCAGGGTGTGCCCCACCTTCACTTAACCACAGTAGTGTGTGCTGAAATCATTCTGAGTCTATTCTGGTGTCATATATCTTAGTTCATAAAGTTGTTGAATTCTGTGTTTCACTCCAGTTGCAGTAAGGGTAAATCTGGAAATATGTTTTTCAATAAATATATAAGTAAATAGTTTACCCATTTATTCAATGTAAAATATGTGGTTCTGTTTTGTTGTTTTCTTCTCTTTTAATTCATCAATTTATTTATTCACTTTATATCCCAATTTGAGCTCCCTTCCCTACTCTTCTCTCAGTCTCACCCTCACAAATCCACACCCCAATTATTGCCTTCTCTTATCCTCAGAGAAGGGGAAGTCTACTATGGGTACAAAAATCTCAGCAGTTATAAGTTCATCCTCTCCCACTCAGGCCTGACCAGACTGTCCAGCTAGGGAAGGGGATCCAAAGGCAGGCTATAGAATTAGAAATAATTGTTCCTCCAAAATGAATACCACGCTGGACATCTGCTTTAAATGTATAGGGAACCTAGATTCAGCCCCTGCACGCTTGTTGATTGGTGGTTCAGTCTCCTGTGGGGTCTTCTTGTGGTGTATTTGACATTTCTGGCTCCCTCATTCCTATCCTCCAGTCTTCCACAAGAGTCTCTCTCATTCCTATCTTCTAGTCTTCCACAAGAGTCTCCAAGCTCCACCTAATGTTTAGCTGTGGGTCTCTGTATCTGTGTCCATCAGCTGCTGATTGAAACCTCCGAGGAGACAGTTATAACAGGCTCCTGTCTGCGAGCATAAAAGAGTATTATTAATAAGGTCGGCAGCTGGATCTCTCCTATCAGATACTTCTCAAGTGGTACCAGTCATTGGTTGAGCCTTAACTCAAACTCTGCCCCATTTTTAGTGCTGCACATCGTGTAGGCGTGACGAAGGTGGATTGGTTTCATCCTTCCGCCACTAAAAGACCCACTGGTTATAGGAGGAGGCCACTTCAGTTTCCATCTCATCAGCTGATAGGAGTCACAGCTAGGGTAGCCTCTATAGACTCCTGGGAGTCTCTGTCATCCCAGATACCTGGCTCGTCACAAAATACCTCCCAAACCTATTTCCATTCTCTCGCTCAGACCTCTCCCACTCCTCATTCCTACACAGATCGCCATCCTCCTCCCTTATCCTCTTCTCACCTGCTCTCGCACTCAGTTCATTCCCTTCATCCACTTCCCATGGTTACTTTATTTCCCCTCCTGAGTGAGATTCACGCGTCTTCCCTTGTCCCCTCCTTATTATTTGTTTTCTTTTGCATTATAGCATGGATAACCCATACTTTCTCTCTAATATCCACTTATAAGTGAGTCTATATCCTGCGTGTCTTTCTAAGTCTGGGTTACCTCACTCAAGATGATATTCTCAAGTTCCCTCTATTGTTTTACAAATTTCACGATGTCTTTATCTATAAAAGCTCAATATTATTCTGCTGTGTAAATGTACCACACTTTCTATTTCCATTCTTTTGTTCAGTGATTGTACAAGTTTTCATTCTCACATGCAATTTTTGAGGAATTTTGATGGGAATTGCATTGTAGATTGCTTTTGTTAAAATGTCCATTTGTAATATGTTAATCCTATAAATCCACGAGTATGGGAGAACTATCCATCAGAGATTGAAGTTCTTGTCATACAGGACTTTAACTTGCCTTGCTAGAATTACATCAAGATATTTTTATACTATTTATGGCTATTGTGATTGGCCTTTTTCCCTCATTTCTTTCTTAGCCCACTTATTGCATCTATAAAGAAGGGGCACTGTTTGCTTTTGTCTGTGTGTCTATGTGTCTGTGTGTGTGTATGTGTCTTTGTGTGTGTATGTGTGTGTGTGTGTGTGCTGTTGTTGTTGTTGTCGTTTTCATTGTTCTTAATTTTATTGAAAATTTTGATCACCTGTAGGAGTACTCTGGCAGAAATTTGGGGTCCACTATGTATACTCTCATACCGTCTATAAACTCCTCATTGACTTAATTCCAATTTATAACCCTAGATCTCTTTGAGATTTCTTATTGCTTTAACTATTACTTCAAGTACTGTATTGAATTAATACAAGTTAGCACCCTTTTTGTCCGTAATTTTTAGTGCAACTGTTTTAAGTTTAAGTTTCTTGCTGTTTAATTTGATGTTTACCATTGGTTTGTACTGTATTTAATATGTTTAAATATGGGCCTTAAATCACTGATGTATAAGTATTTTTTCATGAAGGTTTTTCATGAAAGTGGGTTTTGTCAAAGGTTTTTTTCAGCATTTAATGAGACAAACTTTCTTTTTTTTTTTTAAATTTCCTTATATGGTGTATTAAGTTGATAGATTCACATATATTGAACCACCCCTGGTAAAGACTACTTAATCATGGTGAATGATATTGTTGATGTGTTCTTACAGTATTTTATTAAGTTTTTTGTTTTTCATTTCATTTCATTTCTTTTTGTTTTTGTTTTTTCGCAGGTGTTTTATTGAGTGTTTTGCAAGACTGATCAAAAAGAATATTGGTCAGAAATTCTCCTTTTATCCTTGAGTCTTAGTGTGGTTTAGGTGTCAGGGTGATTGTGGTCTCATAGAATGAGTTTGCAATCTTACTTATGTTTCTAATTTTATGGAACATTTTGAGGAGTATTGGAACTAGCTCTTCTTGAAAAGTCTGGTATAATTCTGTCCTAAATCCATCTTCTGATCCCTGTGGTATGTTTGTTTGTTTGTCTGTTTTTTGTTTGGTTGGTTTTTGTTTGTGGTTGAGAGATAATTAATGGCTGCTTCTATTTCCTTAGGGCATACATGACTATCTGCATTTTTCTTCCTGACCTTGATTTAGTTTCCATTTCATTTCGATTTTCAAATTTTGTAGAGGATAGGCTCTTGAAATAAGTCCTGATGATTCTTTGGATTTCTCACTGTCTGTTATAGATCCCTGTGATGGTTTACATATGCTTGACCCTGGGAGTGGCACTATTAAGAGTTGTGACCTTGTTGAAGAGGTGTGTCACTGTGACGCTTAAGACCCTCATCCTAGCTGCCTAGAAGTCAGTCTTCAACTAGCAGCCTTCAGAAAAATATTTAGAACTCTTAGCTCTGCCTGCATAATGCCTACCTAGATGCTGTCTTGCTCCCATCTTCATGATCCTGGACTCAACCTCTGAACCTATAAGCCTATAAGCCAGCCCCAAATAAATGTTGTCTTTTATAAGACTTGCCTTGTTCATGGTTTCTGTTCACAGCAGTAAAACCCTAAGACAACCCCTCATCATTTCTTATTTGACTATCTTCTTTTCAGTTAGTCTGGATAAGGGTTTATCTATGTTATTAATATTTTTCAAACAACCAGCACCTGTTTACATTGATTCTTTGGATTGTTCTCTTTGTTTCTAATTTATTGATTTCAGTCCTGTGTTTGATTATTTCCCGCCATCTACTCCTCATAGGTATGTTTGCTTCCTTTTATTCTGGCACTTTCAGGTATGCCTTTTAGTGGTTCCTACCAGGCAGGAATGGGTTTGTTGGAGAGGCATATAACCAGGATACCTTGGGCCCTGCTGCCCACATTTGGGAAGCAGAGAGAGAATAGGCCAGACAGTGGAGGTCTTGGAACAGCACACAATTTACCTCTTCTGGCTGTGTCCCCAGACAGCATATGTGGATATACATGAGCAAAGACTGTAGGAATGTCCAACCAATGACCACCTCAACTTGAGACACATACCATGGGGAAGAAGTAACCCCTGACACTATTAATGATTCTCATTCTTGGGAACAGGAGGCTATCATAGCTGTCTCCTAAGGGGCTGTATCCAGCATCAGATATAAACAGATGTAAAAACCCTCAGCCAAATGTCACCTGGAAATTGGGGATGCTCATGTAAGAGTAGGGGATAGGATTGAGCAAGATAGATGGACCAAGAATATCGGATAAAGACCTACAGAGTCAATTAACCTGGACACATGGGAAGTAACAGAGACTGAACCACCATCTAAAGAGCAATCAGTAACTGGATTTAGGCCCTACCTATTTGTAATGGATGTGCAGTTTGGTCTTCACATGGGTCTCCTAAATCTTCCACCATCTCTAACTCTATTGCCTGGCATTGGAGGCCCTTCTATTATCTGGACTGCCAGGTCAGGTCTCAGTGGGAAAGGATGAGCTCAGTTCTCCGCAACTTGGTGTGTCAGGGTCAGGTGGTTCCTAATGAGGCTTCCCTTCTCCTCAGTGAAGGGGAGAGGATAATGAAGGGAAAGTTTGTAAAGATAGGACTGGGAACAGAGGAGGAAGGGGAAATGATTGTGATATAAATTAAATAAATAAATGAGTAAATTTTAAAATGTACAAAGAAAAATGGTGAGGAAAAGATATATAGGATTGATGCGTTCCAATATCATTATAATGTATATTGTATGAACATTCATGAGTATAAGAACAACATATAATAACGAAGTTTGTCTATAATAAAACTTCAGTTTAGTTATAAAACAAGTAAACCAGGGCTATTTTGTTTTAGATTTTGGGTTTGAGTAAGAAAGCATGTGTTATTTTAATTTGCATTTCATAGTAATAATTCTCCCATATTTTAAAAGCTCAGCACAAATATTATTCTGTATAAGTGTAACACACAGAGTATCCTTACATGCATCTGGATGGTGAAGTCTTTGATGATAAAGGATTAAAAATCTTCAGAATTATGGCTTACAGAAATGCATGAGTTATAAAATTGTAGATTATTTCAGTAAGGTCTTATTATGTGGAGGCACAATCTGGGAGGAAAAGCAATAAAGTCTTTGTATGGTAAATACATAAAATAACAACAGTCATGTCTTATCATTACGGGTGGTTCTGTACTGCATATGATTATACATGTTGTACTTATGAGGAACGGACAGTATAATGTGTTTCTCTACAGCAATATGCTCATAAACATAGAGGGAACTGCAAGGGGGGTAGTTTACAGAAATAAATGTTAGGATATATTGTGATACCATTATAAATTTATAAGATATATCATATTTGCTTTGACTACAATTGCATCATATGGCAGTGAACACAACCCCATATGAGCGTGTGGGTTTTAACAATAAACAATCTTTTGACCCTCAAAATATATTTAATTGTACTGTAAACTTGGTCTGTAAAGCTGACCTACTGATTTTAATCACATAATTTGTAATTTATTTCATCTAACAATATTTGTAATAAAATAATGAATAATGTTAATGTGTTATGCGGTTCTACTCCTCACACAAAGTCACTCTGAAGTAGATCTATGGAGGACAATTTTCCCTATGACACATAGTCATGACTACATATGACAAGAGTTTAAATCTTATATATATATATATATATATATATTACACACACACACACACATATATATATATATATATACTTACATACACACACACACACACACACACACACACACACACACATAAAACTAAGAAACTACTCAATTACTAACACATTTAGTTTGGAGACCTAACATTTTGCATTTCTTCATGCACTTTAACAATACACAGCCAGTTCATTCTCCTCACATATGTAAGCGATGCCTCATGACTTTGTTAAAAATATAAAATCATTCAAGATTGGCACTTCTTCAGCCCTTTTACAACTATACGAAGTATATCTATGTATAAATTTCTGTTTAGAAATGATTTGAAAAGCACATCTTGATAAATAATTCCCTGTAATTAGTCTTCTAACACATAGACACACATGCTTTCCTAGCCTGAGCAGAAATTACCCAAAGAAGCACATAGCTTAATGAATGATGTTGACCTTGCTTATGCTGCTCAGCACAATGTAGGCGATGACACTGAATTGATTTCTTCGATGAAATAGATTGTTTGCATGCAGTTCTTCTACCAAAAGCTTTAAGATATTAAACAGACTTGTGTAAAGTGTTTGCTCTTCTGTTGTCAAAAATAAAAATAAATAAATAAATAAATAAATAAATAACAAAGTAAAATAAAACACACTATCCAAAGTGCTCTGAAAATCTGTTAAAACATTGTTAGTGTTGCAGAAAATCTCCAACCTTAATAAGCTAGTGTATAAAAAACCACAGTTATTATATTTATAAGCTATACACCTGGATTAGGAAGAGCTACCACTACATTAATCTATTCCCCAGCTATGAGATCAATCCCTTACTACCTGTGTTTTTTACAGGCCATATGGCTCTGTTCCATCTTCCTTCAACTTCTTCATCCATTATACCCCTTCGCTTCCTCCAGTCTCTAAGACGTCCAATCACCTTTCCCTTCCATTTCCCAACATCAGGCTTTTGCCTTTATTTGACCAGTTAGAATAAGGAGAAGGTTCACATGAAATCACCTGAGTACACGATCCATTTCTTGTTGGGACAACCCCTCTTGAAGAAGCAGAAATAATATCAGAATACAAATAACACCAGAGTAATCCACTATGTTTCCCCCTTTTTGTCCGATAAAAAATATTCTTTTCTCTCAGATATAAATTGAATATGACCATTAAAATTAATCAAATTGTAAAGTATAAGATACACTTAATACCAAGTCCACAATATTGGTCAAATTAGATAAAGCACTCTACCATCTATCTGAACATAAAGAGCTTACAATTCTTTAACTGAATTATGATCTGGTTTTAGCTCCTTCTACCATATGAAAACCATCCTCTCAAATCTCTATCATCTCTCTCAATACTAAACAATGTGAGTTTGACTATAAGGCTACAACTAGTCTGTAACCCTCTCAGAAATCCAAGAACGACTTAAATATTACCTAAAATTATAGTAGTCACAAAACATTTCTTCCAAAATTTAACCAATATGTAGAGAGTTCATTCCTCAAAATAGTGGAAGATCAGTCATCAGACTTCTGGCCCAGGATAATCTGACAGAACTTTGTAAAGCAGAATTAGGAGGACTGTTTACCCTGACTATTCTGCATAGTGTGTCTTTTTCCTGGACAGTATTCTTGTCTTTAGATAAATTAAGGCAATTCCTGCCCAGTGGCTATCTTTCCACCACAAGAAAAACTCCATGGATAGTCAATTTCTACTTTGAACCAAGAAGGGGTGCTGTTAGAAGCAGACATGCCTCTAGTCAAATGATCTTTAATAATGAAATGACCTTAAATGTTGTATTCTGTGGACTTATGACACATTTAAAGACTATAAATGTAAAGTAAATATGAACTGTTAAACCTTAGCTACTCTTAGTCATTTCTACTTGAGCAAATAACAAACACTTTATTATAATTAAATCAGAATCTTATACAACCATGAGTTTACTATCTGGCCCTCCACTTGTGCTACTTAATCATCCTAAACAGTTTGCAATGACAGTTATTGGAAGGGCTAGGTCTAAGTCTTGGATTCTTAGATGGGTTGCATAGACACAATGCCTATAAAAGAATAACAATATTAGTTTTAAATTTTGTGTCAACATAAGAAATACACACCAATGAAAACTGTAAATCTTCACCAATGTATAAATTCTTTACCAATGTAAATTGTAACTTCAATTTGCATTAATTATAAAGATTTCTACCAATGTAATATATGGCTATACCATGTTATCTTTAAGAGTAAAGTTGACTGTGGGATGACAATCACATGGTCAATAACCATGAACCATAATTGTTCTGAAAGAACTTCAGGGACAAAAAAGGAGGAGAGCCTGAGGAAAAAGAGGTCCAAGTGACAGATCCAAATTGGGATCCAGTTCAAGGGGAGACCCTAAAGCCTGACACTATTACTGAGGCTATGGCCTCTCCTGGCTGCCCTTCAAAAGACCCAACAAGCAGCTGAAATAGTCAGATGCAGATATTTACACCCAGGCAATGAACAGAAGCTGTTGAACCATGTAGTTGAATGTGGGAAAAGCTGGAAGAAGCTGAGAAGGAGGATAACCCTGGAGAAAAAACAGCATTCTCAATTACTCTGGACCCCTAAGATCTCTCAAATACGGGGCCACCAACCATGCAACACACATCAGCTGATATGAAGCCCCAAACAGTTATACAGCAGAGGACTGCCTGGGCTGGACTCAGAGAAGATGTACCTAACTCTCAAGAGACTGGAGACCCCAAGAAGTAGGGTGGGGTGGTAGTGGATGGAAGGGACATCCACATGGAGGCAGGGCAAGCAGATATGGGATATGGAACTGTCAGAGGGTGGACTAGAAGGGTGATAAAATCTAGACTGTAAAAAAAGATTAAATAAATTTTTAAAAGGGTATACTTGATAACTTATCCCTATTTGTCTATTCCTCTAATTTCTGTGATATTACAATATTCCCCTTTTCTCTTCAACCCCCTTCCTTTACCTAAGAAAAGATAGAGAAGAAGAAATAAAAGGTAGAAATCTCTGACTGTAAGCTCTCTAATTTCCTCCCTGTCCATAGTCACATTTGTAAATTATCCCTTAGAATAATAACCTGTCTGTAATTCATAAAATAACAAGAACCATCAATCCCAATTGAAGGGATTGGGGCAATGATCTTAATTTGCTTGCTTCTAGCCAAATTGGGGCAAAGAATTTTCTTGTGGGGGCCAAAAGGAAAATAGGAAAATTGGTTTTGTCAAAAGAGAGTGAGGTGGTATCATTTGCTTTCAAGTGTCTCTGTGCTGAGAAAGTTTCTGACTCAGCCGGCATCCCGACTATAAGAGCCTGAAGGTCTGGATAGGTGAGCTACCTCTTGTGGAAATGTCCCAGAACCAAGTCTTTAGAGGAAACAGCCTAGATGCTGTAGAGTTAGAATCAAACAAGTAGTTAGAATGGAATGTCCTAGAATCTCAACATCCCAAGAGTGTGAACCTTGTCAGGCTGTATTTTCCTCTTTCATTCTGCATACATAAACTTTTATGGCAACACATAGCTCTGTAAAAAGACATCCATATGGAATGTGCAGTATGCACAAATCAGTTAAGGAAAATCAGTAGACAACTGCCTTTCTTTAGAGATTAGTTTGATCAAACAATCAAACTACAGTATAAATTTCCATTTATGCTGCGAACGCTTCACTCCTTTATTTTTTCATCGTTATTAACTTTAGTATTTCTTATTTACATTTCAATTGTTATTCCCCTTCCCGGTTGGTTTCCGGGTCAATATCCCCCTAACCCCTCCCTCTCCCCTTCTATATGGCTGTTCCCCTCCCCATGCTACCCCCATTACTGCCCTCCCGCCAACAATAACGTTCACTGGGGGTTCAGTCTTGGCAGGACCAAGGGCTTCCCCTTCCACTGGTGCTCTTACTAGGCTATTCATTGCTACCTATGCAGTTGGAGTCCAGGGTCAGTCCATGTATTGTCTTTGGGTAGTGGCTTAGTCCCTGGAAGCTCTGGTTGGTTGGCATTGTTGTTCATACGGGGTCTTGAGCCCCTTCAGATCTTTCAGTCCTTTCTCTGATTCCTTCAACGGGGGTCCTGTTCTCAGTTCAGTGGTTTGCTGCTGGCATTCGCCTATGTATTTGCCATATTCTGGCTGTGTCTCTCAGGAGAGATCTACATCTGGTTCCTGTCGGCCTGCACTTCTTTGCTCCATCCATCTTATCTAGTTTGGTGCCTGTATATGTATGGGCCACATGTGGGGTAGGCTCTGAATGGGTTCTGCCTCTGTTCTAAACTTTGCCTCCCTATTCCCTCCCAAGGGTATTCTTGTTCCCCTTTTAAAGAAGGAAGCATTCGCATTTTGGTCATCCTCCTTGAGTTTCATGTGTTCTGTGCATCTAGGGTAATTCAAGCATTTGGGGTAATAGCCACTTATCAATGAGTGCATACCATGTGTGTTTTTCTGTGATTGTGTTACCTCAATCAGGAAGATATTTTCCAGTTCCATCCATTTGCCTATGAATTTCATAAAATCATTGTTTTTGATAGCTGAGTAATATTCCACTGTGTAGATGTACCACATTTTCTGTATCCATTTCTCTGTTGAAGGGCATCTGGGTTCTTTCCATCTTCTGGCTATTATAAATAAGGCTGCTATGAACATAGTGGAGCATGTGTCTTTGTTATATATTGAGGCATCTTTTCGGTATATGCCCAAGAGAGATATACTACATAGCTGGGTCCTCAGGTAGTTCAATGTCCAATTTTCTGAGGAACCTCCAGACTGATTTCCAGAATGGTTATACCAGTCTGCAATCCCACCAACAATGGATAACTCCTTCTTTAAAAGGGGAACAAGAATACCCTTGACAGGGAGTAGGGAGGCAAAGATTAAAACAGAGGCAGAAGGAACACCCATTCAGAGCCTGCCCCAAATGTGGCCCATAAATATACAACCACCCAATTAGACAAGATGGATGAAGCAAAGAAGTACAGGCCGACGGGAACCGAATGTAGATCTCTCCTGAGAGACACAGCCAGAATACAGCAAATATATAGGTGAAGGCCAGCAGGAAACCACTGAACTGAGAACGGGATCCCCGTTGAAGGAATCAGAGAAAGGTCTGAAAGAGCTTGAATGGGCTCGACACCCCATATGAACAACAATGCCAAACAACCCAGAGCTTCAGGATTAAGCCACTACCAAGACCATGGATGGACCCTGGGCTCCAACCTCATAGGTAGCAATGAATAGCCCTGTGGAAGCACCAGTGAACAGAAGCCCGGGGTCTACCAAGGGCTGGAACCCCTATTGAACGTGATTGTTGGAAGGAGGGACGGTAATGGGGGAGGATGGGGAGGAAACACTCATATAGGAGAGGAGGGGTTAAAGGGGATGTTGGCGGAAACCGAGAAGGGAATAACAATGAAGCGTCAAATGAAATACCCAAGTTAATAAGGAGTAAAAAAATTCCTTATTTAATCTTACAGCATGGTATATAAAAACAAATCATGAGAATTTGTTACTCAATAAGTGTTATTGGATATATATATATATATATATATATATTATATGTAAAATGTCTCAGCATACAGAGACATATATGTCACCTATCTTGTTAATCTTTAGTCTTGTTCTTCCTGTCCATAACCAAGGTCTTAAGGAGTTCTCCATTTGTCATGTCTCACTTTTATCAACTTGGAAAGAACCCATAGCTTTACTGTTCTTGTGGAAATATGGTTATAACCACTACCCCAGTATAACACATTCCAGTTTTCCATTCTGATGTCAGAACATCCTTAAAATAAACAGGCTGGTTAAGTTTAACAGTTTTTCCCCCACAATCCAATGTCTTTCAGCAGCCATAATGTTTTGTTCATTAACAGCATTTAAAAATCTAAGGTTAAGAAAGCACTAGGAAATTTATATCTGAGGGCTTTTGTTTTCCCCCCTTGTCTGTTAAGCATCGCTTTTACAGTTGAATTAGATCTCTCTATAAAAGCTTTTCCTATAGAATTATATAACATGCATGTAACATGTTTTATGCTAAAATATGTTTAAAAAACATGATTCATCATATTAGAGACATATGTGTATCATTGTTTGTCTTATTTTTATGGCTATTCCCATAATGTGCATGACTTTTAACAAATGTATAATTACAGAATTGGCCTTTTCAGAAGCTAAGGCAGTGCCCATTTAAATTTTGGATATGTGTCTTCAGTATGATGCACATATTTTAGTTTATGAAATTTTGTAAAATGGAAGAAATACATTTCTTGGAGTAGTATCCAGATCAAAATATTGTTAAATATATTTTAAACTAATTTAGCTTAGCTTAATGGCAATTATCTCTTAGTAAAGAAATATGGGGTTCCTAAAAGGTTTAAACAAATAGTAGAGCAATGATATGACATATTCATGTTATGAACTGAACTTCTTTATACCCTAGTGACCAACCTACACATAATATAACTAATTACAAACATTATTTTTTTCTGTGATTTTTGTCCAGTTGGTCAGCTTATGTTAATATCAAGAAACTCTTAAAATAGGAGTATGACTGTCTCATCTACAATTGGACAAAAGTATGTAAGGAGAACCAAAATATGGATGTGATTTCTTATTCATCCAACAGTAAGTTATTAGTCAGCAAATCACAATAACATTTAATTAAAGCTCAGAGGCTTATGAGAAATTTACAACCACATTTTTAAAACATCAGAAAAACAAAGGAAGCAGTCCTTGTAAGTGTTGTATAGTGATAAACACTTACAAGCCAGAGTTCTTATAGAATAGAATTAAGGAGTAATACACTGAACATTGTTATATTTCTCAGGTAAGGGCATTGTGGTGAGTTTATGGTTTTCTCTGAGTATGTTCACTATGAAACATGGCAGGACACAAGATTTTCAACAGGATGTACCACTGTCTAATCTCGGAGTTTAAATTTTTATTTCCAGTTTACAAAAGTCTCACATCTAAAGGACAGCAGAATTTTTACTGAAGTCTAGAGCTTAAATCATCACTTGGGTCAAAGTTGATTGATTTTTGCTGGAGGAAAGAAATGTGTACCCTAGAGCAGAGGAAAAAGAGACTCTCCAAGCTGGAAGAGTATGCCCTTGGCGTATTCATCAGTCACTTTAAACTCTCTAGAATGTTTTCACCTCCAAGTTTGTGATGGTAGTTTCTTCCTATCACATAGCTTTGAATTGCAGACGTTTAAAATATAAAATTGTGTGAGTATTGGCAGAGCTTCTAAGGCTGCCGAGAGAATAAATCTTTGCATTATGACTGCTAAATGAGCCCTGTCAGGGATTTATTGTGCACTAAACACTGGAGAATGTGAACTATTTGTTAAGGAAACTAAGCAACTAGAGAAAACTGAAATATTGACCTAAAGACCGTCCTGTATAGGACTAATATTTTCTGTCCTGCAGTCATGCATTTTCTGTTGTTTAAAACAGAATTGTTATTGACTTGCTTCTTTATTTTAAAGAAATACCTTGCCTCAGCTATTCAACCAGTATTATGATAAAGATATAGTGCTAAAAAGACAGAAGTAAAAATGGAGTGAATGGGACAAATAAAGCATTTTGAAGGCAATCGATGAAAACAGCCCAATGCATTGTTTTTTTCCATAAAATCATGAAGGAATATCTTAGTGCTATAAAGATTGTAATAATCATATCTCTGAATTCCACATCCGGTAATTAAATTACGCTGCAAACTACATTTATTTACAATTTGCTCTTCCTTAATCCAACTCATACCCAAGAGGAACCATTTATTACTAGGATGCACTTTTTTTAAGGAATTGTGTACATGAATCTCATCTTCTATGTAAGCCATCTCTATGTAATTAAAATTGTAGATTATAGTAAGGCAATGTGTATTCCCCATATCCCTAAAAGACATGATTCTAATATTTAGGGACAATTCCTAATTCCTCTGACTTATACTATAACTTTTTGTAGTGAATTTATATAAACAAGAATTATTCTAGTTGCTGGGATTAAAAGTCAGTGAAAAAATATTAAATTGTGAAAACAAGCCCTTGCTTGCCTGTTTGTAGTCCATAACCTCAAATCAGTTATTCACAAGTAAATGGCTACAGTATTCTTTTATACCATCACAAATCTAGGTAAACATTGGATATGCATAACTAAGTTAAAAGGCAACACAAGTGGAAAGCTAGAACTGAAAAGGATTGTTGAAAATCACTTAAGACAATACAAGAATTAACAATCCTTTTAGCTTGGATCAAAAATAGAAGAAGAATATAAGGAGATACATGCATATCAAGGGCATTTTAAGAAGAAAATAGATGAACTAGTGTAGATGTTATCATATGAGCTCAGTGTTGAATGTTAGGATAAAGGATACAATTTAGAAAGGAAGAAGTCAAAATATCACTATTTGCAGATAATGTGATAGTATACATTAATGACCCCTAAAATTCTGCTACAGTACTCCTAAACCTGATAAACAATTTCAGCAAAGTGGCTAGATATAACATTAATTGAAACAAATTACCAATCTTCCTCTATTCAAAGAATAAACAGGCTGAGAATGAAATTAGGGAAATAGCCTAATTTCACAATAGCCACTATTAGTATGATTGGTGTGACTCTAACCAAGCAAGTGAAAGATCTGTATGTCAAGAACTTCAAGTCTCTGAAGAATGAAATTGAAGATCTCAAAAGATGAAAAGGTCTCCCGTGCTCATGGATTGGCAGGATTAATATAATAAAAATGTCCATCTTGCTGAAAGCAATATACAGATTCAATGCAATCCCCATCAAAATTCAACTCAATTTTTCTTAGAGTTAGAAAGAGCAAATTGCAAATTTATTTGGAATAACAAAAACCCCAAGATAGAAAAACTATTCTCAAAAAAAAAAAAAACTACAACAACAACAAAAAACTTCTGGGGGAATATCCACCCCTATCCTCCAGCTGTATTACAGAGCATTAGTAATAAAAACTGTATGGTATTGGTACAGAGATAGGCAGTGTAGATCAATGGAGTAGAATTGAAGTCCCAGGAATGAACTCACACACCTATGGTCACTTGATCTTTGACAAAGGAGCTGAAATCATTCAGTGGAAAAAGGACAGCATTTTCAAAAATGTTGCTGGTTCAACTGGAGTTCAGCATGTAGAAGAATGTGAATTGATCAATTCTTATCTCTTTGTACAAGGCTCAATTACAAGTGGATCAAGGACCGCCACATAAAACAAGATATACTAAAACTAATAGAAGAGAAAGTGGGGAAGAGCCTCAAACACATGGGTACAGGAGAAATTTTCCTGAATAGAATTCCAATGGCTTATGCTCTAAGATCAACAATAGACAAATGGTACCTCATAAAATTTAAGGCTTCTGTAAAGCAAAGTACACTATCAATAGGACAAAATGGCAACCAACAGATTGGTAAAAAGTCTACCTATATCTGCTACATCTGATAGAGTGCTCATATCCAAAATACAAAGAAATCAAGAAGTTATACTCCAGAGAATCAAATAACCTTGTTAAAAATGGGGTAGAGAGCTAAACAAAGAATTCTCAACTGGGGAATATCAAGTAGCTGAGAAGCACCTAAAGAAATGTTCAACATCCGTAGTCATCAGGGAAATGCTAATCAAAACAACCCTGAGATTTCACCTCACACCAGTGAAAATGCCTAAGATAAAAAACTCAGGTGACAGCAGATGCTGGTGAGGATGTGGAGAAAGAGGAACACTCCTCCATTGTTGGTGGGATTGCAAGCGGGTACAACCACTCTGGAAAGCAGTCTGGCAGTTCCTCAGAAAATTGGACATAGAACTACCTGAGGACCCAGTTATACCATTCCTGGGCATATACCCAAAATGTGTTCCAATATACAACAAAGACACGTGTTCCACTGTGTTCATAGCAGCTGGAGAGGGGAGCAGAGACTGAAGGAAAGGCCATCCAAGGACTGCCCCAGCTGGTGATCCATCCCATATAAAGTCACCATACTATTGGGGATGCCAAGAGGAGCCAGGTATAGCTGTCTCCTGAGAGGTTTTTGTAGAGCATGACAAATACAGATGTGGATGCTCACAGCCAACCATTGGACTGAGGACAGGTTCCCCAGTGGAGCAGTTACAGAAAGGACTGAAGTAGCTGAAGCAACCCCATAGGAAGAACAACAATATCAACAAACCAGACCCACCAGAGCTCCCTGGGACTAAACCTCCGACTAAAGAGTATGCATGGAGGGATTGATGCATCCAGCTGCATATGTAGCAGAGGATGGCCTTGTAGTGCCTCAATGTGAGGAAAGGCCATTGGTCCTTTGAAGGCTTGATGTCCCAGTGTAGGGAATGCCATCAATGATGCAGGGAGAGAGGGGGTGGGATGGGAATTTCTGGAGGGAAAACGAGGAAAGAGGATAAAATTTGAAATGTGAATTAAAATAATCTAAGAAAAGAATAGAAAGAAAAATAAAGAAGGGTCAGTATATCCTATACTAAAAGACATAGGATTGGGGAAGGCAATCCTTTTCTTTCTTTTTACTTTGTTTCCTCCTACATTATTTGACTGCTACCATGAGTATATACCATATAACGTCACTGTTAATACCCGCTGGATTTTCCCTACTAACCCCCAAAGCTCTCTTATAATCACCCAGTTCAAGAGCACAGTATCTAATCCATAAGTTAGTGTCATCTTCTTACTTCACAACATGGAGTACGAACTTTCCACAAAAATTTCATGAGAAAATAAAAGAAAAAAGGAAGTATGTGAAAATGAGAACAAATGAAGAAAGATTGAACTTGTTGGTGCATCCTAACCAACGTCACTTGTTTTCTGTGAAAAACAAAATACAATATATGCTCCCTTTTGGTTTTTCCAAGGTCTGATTATTTAAAAATATTTCCAATTTTGTCTTTTCTCTGTATACAGTTCTGTTTATTACTTGCATTTTTGGCGCTCATGAAGGGTGGTAAAGGTATTAGATACCCTCGAATTGGAGATATAGATAGTTTGAGATACTGTGTTAGTGATGGAATTCAAAACCTAATTTCTCTGGAAGAGCAAGACATGATCTTAACGGCTCATCAACCTCACCTACCCCTTGATTCTTTGTTTAACATGTGATAAATAGTACAATCGCTCCAAATGTTAAAAGGTCTAACGCTGAGATTAGTAAATGTTAACCAACAAGGAACATGCATAACCACTAATGTTCCTAAAAGAAAAAAAATTCTCTCTGTTTTTAGACACTTTCTTTGGCAAATAACACATATATCTTGCTTGATTTTTATCTTTTATTTATATACACTATAGAGAGACTATATATTTCCTTATATCTCTATATGTTATATACATATTATATATAGTTTTTGATAAGTCTGTCTGGAAATACATAATATCTTAATTAATAATGAAAGAACAAATTTTGAACAGAATCAACATATATCAAATATTAGCTGGTAGAGAAATATTGACCAGTACAATTATATTTTCTTAAAAATGCAAAAAGATTCAGAAAATATTTCAAAATTCAATTAATATGCAAATAAAATAATACATGGTTTTACATATGTTTTTTCTGCTATTTACTATGTGTAGGATTATCTGATGCCCATTGTATCATTAGTGGGGTTTTGTGTCCCTCGCACCACAGGGATCGGGAAGCTCGGGGAGGCCAAAAGTGGGAAGTTTGATGACGCTTACTTCATGCCACCTCTGTACCACCTCCTCCAGGCAGGTGTCAGGCTGTAGGAAGTAGCAGGACCCCACTCCAGAGGTTGGGTGCATAGTCTGGGATCAGGACACAGTAGGAACTGGCTTGGGGATTCCCAGACCTGCGAGGAGGCTGCAACCTTTGTGATCTCTGGCTCTTGGGCATCCAGGCACCACTGGAAACACTGCCAAAGAACTAAGAATTCAGTGGTGGCCCCTTGGGCTGGATCTAGTCTGGAGGCCAGGGGGAAAAGAAGGTTTGCCACCAGCTGGTTCTGCTGGGAGTAGTCCTTGGCTTGACAATGGGAAAATTGGACAGTGGCTCTGTAGGCAAAGGCTTTCTCTGTTGCTCCCAATGCAGAAACGGATAAAAAAAGAGACAAGCCTCATCTGTATCAGTAGGGCCCTGCTAAGCCTCTCAGGAGACACCCATATCTGGTTCCTGTCAGTGAGCACTTCTTGGCTTCAGCAATAGTAACTGGGTTTGGTGGCAGCTTATGGGATGGGTCCCAAGATGGACAGTCTCTGAATAACCTTTTCTTCGGTCCCTACTCCACTTTTTGTCCCTGTAAGTATTTTGTTCTCCCATAAGTATTTTGTTCTCCCTTCTAAGAAGGAATGAGGCATCTGTACTTTGGTCGTCCTTCTTCTTTGGCTTCATGTGGTCTGTGGATCTTGGGGAATTCTGCACTTTGGGACTAATATCCATTTATCAGTGAAAGCATACCGTGTGTGTGTGTGTGTGTGTGTGTGTGTGTGTGTGTGTGTGTCTGTGTGTGTGTGTGTCTGTGTCTGTGTTTGGGTTACCTCACTTAGGATGATATTTATTAATTTCATCAATTTCAATAAGAATATCATGAAATCATTGTTTTTGATAGCTGAGTAGTATTCCATTGTGTAGATGTACCACATTTTCTGTATCCGTTCCTCTGTTTAAGGACATCTGGCTTCTTTCAGCTTCTGGCTTTTACAAATAAGGTTGCTGTGAACATAATGGAGCATTTATCCTTGTTATATGATGGAGCATATTTTGGGTGTATGCCCAGGAGTGGTATAGCTGAGTCCTCAGGAAGTACTATTTCCAGTTTTCTGAGGAACCTCCAGCCTGATTTCAAGAGTGTTTGTACCATCTTGAAATCCCACCAACAATGGAGGAGTGTTCCTATTCTCCTCATCCTTACCAGCATCTACTGTCACATGAGTTTTTGATCTTAGCCATTTTGACTGGTATGAGATGGTACCCCAGGGTTGTTTTGATTTGCATTTTCCTGATAACTAAGGATGCCAGAGCACTACTGATACAGATGAGCAGTGGTTGCAGCTAACCACTGGACTGAACAAGGCTACTCCAATGGAGGAGCTAGAGAAAAGTCTGAAGTAGCTGAAGGCGTTTGCAACCTCACAAGAACAACAGTATTAACCAACCACACCACACACGAGCTCCCAGCGACTAAACCACCAACCAATGAGTTCACATGGAAGGAATCATGACTCCAGCCACATATGTAGCAGAGTATGGCATTGTCCAGCATCAATAGGAGGAAAAACTCTTAGTCATATGAAGGCTTATTTCCCCAATGTACGGTAATGGCAAGGAGTTGAGGTTAGAGTAGAGTGGGTGTGGTGGGAGCATCCTCATAGAAGCAGGGATAGGGCTTTGGGGGGAAAGGAAATGTAAATACAGAAAATATTCATGAGAATTTTGTTTTAAAAGAGGCAGTCCATGGTTTCAAGGTGTTTATTTTTATGGTGGAAAGTGGATGAATATAACCACACCCCACTTATATGAGTGGGCCTGAAATTAAATACCTTTTGCAGGAAGCAGTGATTAAGACGAGAAATTAATTGACTAAGCATCCAAGCCTGCGGGTACCTCATTATCATAGAGATCTGTTTTGAACCTAAGTGAGTGGTCACATCCTCTATGTAAAGGGCCCTTATGTGACTGGTGGTCACAAATTGATGGAGGACTGCAGCTAGTGAACAGCCTAGTTTCCTGGGAGTCAGACGAAACACCTACCAATCCTTCAGGGTCACCAGGATCTCAAGCCTCCTCAACCAGAAACCAGGGTATCTTTCACTATCCCAAAATTATGTATATGTTAAACACAACGGCTAATATGGCATAATCTAAGTGGAGAAACTACATATGTTAACAGTAATCAGCTCATGTAAAAAATGTTTGGAATTTGATTTCAAGTTTATAATGGACATTTATTATTTAACTGGTCAGTTGTATTCAATGAGCAACAAATTCTCTGAATAATCATACCTTTAAGGCCAGAAACTTGTAGAAAGATGAGAAATATCTTAATGCAAATTATATGCTCTAAAAAGTCTATAGGATTCCATTGAAATATTTGAGACCTTCAAAAGAGCTCAACGAAAATCGCACGAGAGGAATAACAATCCACATTTCTTCATTCAAGGAATACCCTGGGCTTCAGAGTCAAATTTGTTTCAAATTGTTGATAACTGACTAGTTATAACAAGCTCACTCCCATCCAGATCTTCAGGTCCATCGTCTATTTTATAGGAAGAGTTAGACCATAGGTGTATTCTTTGTTTCATTAAAAAAATTATTTCTTTATTCCACTTTTTACTTTTGAAATTAGTCTCTTCCAATCTTCAGTCACCATATTCTATCTACTCTATCAATTAGAAACATGTTTCTTGATATCTAATTATTAATTCAGAATCACTGCCCACTTTACTTTCTGTAAAATTCAGCATTGTATTCTGCAGGTGTAAATGTGCTAGAAATTTTCAGAGCAAAAATCTCATTGCAATGGACATGAATCATTACAGAGAGATGACATTCTGAGACATAATTTAACAAAAATATTTCAGGTTACCTTAAATTATCATAGCTCCCCTCCACATGATAACTAATTTTAAATTTTTTCTTATCCACCCCACAGATTGTTAGAAATTTCAAATGATACTCCATGGGGTGGGTGAATATATAAGGATTCTTCTGATCCACACAGATTGAGACAAGTAGATTATTTTTTCTAATATGAAATAGCCTTGTCAAGTCTGATGAAGATTGGGATGGAATAACTCATCAAATATCATTGATCTTAACATACATCAGTCTCCTTGAGACTGAAATTAACCTGATTTATCAGCCTTGCTCCTTCTCTAGATTTAGACTAATCTTAGAACTATAATTTTGTCTTCTTCCAATCATCTCCAAACTGACTGATGATTGGAGGAGTTGTGTCAGCCTGTAGAACCATATGGGCTGTCTCTTTGTAATAACATTTATGTGCATACATGTACATGTATATCCACATACACATGTGATATATACGTATTCTCCTGTTCTTGTTTCTTCCTGCTAGTGACCTCAAATATTATACTCTCACAATCATTTTGTACCTTTATCTGTGAATGAAAGACTTGATACACAATCACCTAACAAGAAAAGTTACAACTAAGAATTGCAACCCGCCCTTTCCCACTTCCACTCTCTTGAAATCAACAAGGGCAATGGAGAGTTATATGATTGAACAGGATTGAGATAAAAGCAGTTTTTCCTTTTATTATATATTGAGTGTGAAAAAATGAATCAAAATAAATGAAAAGCCATGCATATCCTAGATTAAGATGACCACACTAAAATCTATATTAAACACACACACACACAAACACACACAAACACACACACAACACACACTTTTAGTGATCTTGAATAATAACTCCAATTTGATTTCTCGACTTACTGTCATTTGCTAAGTTTTAAAAGATATTACAACTTTTTATGATAAAGATTTAATTAAAAATTTCAACTGCTTCTGGCGAGTACCCTTAATATTCTCTGTCTTCTACTACACAATTAAAAAGTTTAATTGGCGACTATTACATGAGAGGATCTTTGGGGAGTGACAGTCAAGGATTTCTCTGAAGGATTAAAGTGAGAGCCTGAAGGACTAGAAGCTGGTTGGAAATTGAGCACGCATCTCAGGAATGGATACCCGTGATATCTTAAAGCTAAATATAAGGATGCCTTTGTCCAGATTTGTGAAGCTATTTAGATATGACATTTGCATATGTGACTATAAGACTTCTCTCAAAGACTTATAGATTTTCATTAGTTCAGTTCTCCTTTTGCCCAGTTTGTGGGTTATATGTAAGAACAAAGATAAAAAATAATCAAAAGCGGGGTATCATGAAAAACTGAATTATTATAATCATGAATTATTCTTTTTTTTCTTTTGTTTCAGTGCTGGTGCCTAGAACTTCACAGTGCCACTGTGAGCAGTTGCTGTCGAGGGTCTTGATCAATGAAACATTAACAAGCAAAAGTAATCCACATATCATCACTTCATGGAATTGTCCGAGCCCCAATATGTTTATTTTTTAAATAAACTTATACTTTTAGATTTTTTGTAATGTCAACACAGTCAATTAATTTTCCAAATTCTATTATCTAACTCTGAAATCATTCCAACAACAAAAACATACACTTGGATTATATGTTCATGTCATGAAAATCTGATTCAAAAATAATTGCAGGATTTAAGATAAACTCATGAATTGATTTGAATAATTTGATGTACTTTACATTGTATTTCCTCTGGAAACAATTTCAATGAATTACATGTCCGCTCAAATTTGTTCACAATGAAGAAAATCACTTCCAAATTTGAGATATAATGCAGTATTCCAAGTTGATCAGCCTACTCTTCTTTTCTTTGGAGTCATTTCCAGTCATTGTTGGGTGGGATGATTAAGAAGAATTGATTATTTAAATTGGACTTTATCTTTAGAGGTTGCACTTAGGGCAAAATGAATATTGGATAACTTGGTAATGGAAGCTCTCCTAAGGGAATTAGACTTTGCTTTCTGAGTGGGTTAAGTGCCATGATAAATACTCCAAGAACATATCATCCTCTGTGTTATCAAAAGATGAGAACAACTTGACAAGAAAAATGATAATTCACATTTGCAAGAAAGTAATGCAATTTCAGCTCCCTTTCAAATCTTGGCCCTATCAATGCTCTGGACAAGGGCCTCAATAGACAAATTGTTTCTCTTTTTCTTTCTTGCCAGCTATGATTGTAATCTAGGAGAGAATCATGTACAGGTCCAAAGAGAGTAACTCCCTGAATTTCAAAGTTCAATGTGCCTCATATGTGTTCATATTCTGACTTGCTGGTTCTCAGATAAAGAAAAAACTATGTTCAGGTTACTTTTCAGAGGTATGGGGTGAAGTATGGATGATGGTGACTGATAGAAGAATGTCTTAAGAGGTGGTTGTCTTATAGAAGCATAGAAATATTATCTTTGAATACAGATAAATGGGCTGAAGAACTCGTGTTCCCCAGTGGTTGTGTCCTGTATTCTACCTTCTGGTTTGCAGACATTTTATATCAAGAACGGTAAGATAATGTATTTCAATATTTCATGTATGTTTATCAATATATATCCCTGCTATTCAAGTCATTCACACTGGTTTTCCACTTCACAGTGATTGCCACACAATTGTGGTGAACAGCATTTAATGAACACAAACAGATTTCTCAGTGTTTCCTCTTTTTAATTGACTGATCACCAAGTCTTCACACTGGATTACTTAATGTTAGCATTGGATTAACTAATTTGAAGTTAACCTGCTTAGGTATTCATAATACCAGAATATTTTATTCCTTAAATATATATCTGCCAAGTATCTCAATGTCCATTAAACTCATCTGACTTTGTATAGGCATTTATTGGTCTCTTTTCCTTATCTTCCTGCAAAATTGAGGTTTTGAAGAGTAAGCAAACATGTTTGAAAATAACAGTATCAGTTTATAATATTATTTCTTGAAAACAAAGCAGGGGGAAATTTGAACATCATAAATCTATTCATGTGTAGAATAAAATAATTAAAAGATGATTAGAAGGGTAGTGATTTATAAAAGTAGAAAAGGGAGTGTTAGGAATACAGTAATTCATAAATAATGAAGACAAAAGAGGAGCTCTGGCTGGAGTACAAAGAATTTAAAAGCTCTTCCTCTATTTTACAGATTGAATAACTCCTCTTCTCAGAAATCAGTAAGCAATCTGCTGCTTTTCCCCCCATACCATGATAGGCCCACCACTCCATTATTTATAGAGACTTAGGTGGTGTGACTATAGATGTCTTTGTCTCCCAGAACTCAAATCTTAGGAGATAATGGATCAATTTCTGTGTTTCTCGTCTACAGCTTTTTTTTTTTTTTTGATACAAGACACTTGTGATCTTTTATCAGATAAATAATGCTAGTGCGAGGAGAAGCTTGAATTTGAACCTGTTGGAAGGCTTTGATTTATAGTATTGAACTTTGATAATTCCAGGTAACATCAGAGTAAAGCAAGATGAGAAAAATGAAGGGACCGATAGAAAATAGTGAGAACTTTATGACTCAAGACCCTATGGTGTTTAAGAGAAGTACAACTGAGAGGAGAAAGCTAGGCTTTTAGACCACGATGCCTAGGATTACAAGCTATGTCATTCAGATATGCTACAGAGTTTACATTTTCAGCGTCTTCTATGAAATAATAATGATAGACAATAGAATATTGTGTGGAGATTGCAGAAAGGAATTAAGATACTATATGTCATATATAATTACATGAGAATGTAAATAAAAAAGGTTAAAAATAAATAACTTTGTAAAACATAGTATGTCCATTTCATATTTGTCTCTTACATTCTTTCCATTATTGAAAAAAATACATTCTCAGATAACAGGACTGGAAGAGAACACAGAATAGGTTACTTTTAAATGGAGGGCAATACCCTTATGGAAAAGATAAACAAAAATCTAGATCTTTAAGTATGAAAACCAAGACATTTAGCTACAAAATAAAAAGAACAGCATTATTTACAGGCAAAACACAATATTGATTACACTGGAAAGCAAAAACAGTTGGTATCACATTTCATTTATATACCAGAATTTCTTCTGTATCAAGATAAAAGTGTCTAAGTCCAAACATGTAAGAATAATTTCAGCTTTTTTTTATTAGTTTTATTTTTGCAGTCCATTAGTTGCTCCCCTTCCTGGTTCTGCCCTCCCACAATTCCTCATCCCATTACTCCTTGACCCCTGTCTTAAGGACAATGTCTCCAACCCCCACCAGACCTCTCCATTTCCTGGGGCCTCAAGTCTCTCAAGAAAAAGCCACTTCTTCTTACATTGCGGCCGCATCAACAGTCCTCTGCTGTATATGTGTTGGGGGCCCCAGACTAGCTAGTATATGGTGCCTGGCGTTTGGCTCAAAGTCTCAGAGATTTTATGTGTCAGTTGAGACTGCTGGTCTTCTTATAGGGTCTTCCTCTTCCCCAGCTTCTTCCAACCTTTCCCTAATTCAACCAGAGGAGTCCTTGGCTTCATTTATATGGTTGAGTGTACGTATCTTCACCTGTCTCGGTCAGCTGCTTGTTGGACCTTTCCGAGGACAGTCATGGTAGACCCCTGTTTTTAAGCACCCCATAGCATCAGAGATGAATCCCAAGTTGGACCTGTCACTGGACCACCTTTTGTTCAGTCTCTTCTCAATTTTAATCCCTGCAGTTCTTTTAGACACTAACAATTCTGGGTTAGGGTTTTGACTGGGGGGATGCTAACTCCTCCACTTGATGCCCTGTCTTTCTACTACAGGTAAACTTCACAAGTTCCCTCACCTGACCATTTGGCATTTCTTCTAAGGTCACAACCTTTGAGTCGTGAAACTCTTTTACCTCTCAGGTCTCTGGTAATTTATAGAGGGTCCCCCTACCATATCTAATCATGTTCCCCTTTTCTCCTCCCATTCCCCTCTCTCACCCAGATCGCACCCCCATGATTGCTCTCTTCTCTTTCCTAAGTGGAATTGAGGCATCCTAACTTGGGTCTTTATACTTGTTAAAGATCTAGTGTCCATAAGTGTGTGGGTTTATTTCTGGGTCTTCAATTCTATTCTATTGATTGACCTGTCTGTCTCTGTACACATACCATGCAGTTTTAATTACTATTGCTTTGTAGTACAGTTTGAGGTCAGGGATGGTGATTTCTTCAGAAGTTCTTTTATTGTTAAGACTTGTTTTAGCTGAACTGGGTTTTATGTTTTTGGTTTTTCCATGTGAATCTCAGAAATGCTTCAATATCTGTGAAGAAATATGTGGGATTTTGATGGAGATTCAATTGAATTGTATGTAGATTGCTTTTGTTAAGATGGCCATTTTTACTACCCATCCTATCAATCCATGAGCATGGGAGATGATTACATTTTCTGAAGTCTTCTTTGATGCCTTTCTTGAGAGATGTGAAGTTCTTGTCATACAGATCTTTCGCTTGTTTGGTTACAACAAGATATTTTATATTATTCGTGACTATTGTGAAGTTTTGTTTCTCTATTTTCTTCTCAGCCAATTTATCATGTATATACTTGGTAACAAAAAAAGCCTCAACAGATAAAAGAAGATTGAAATAATCTTACACATCCTATCAGATCACCACTGGCTAAGGCTAAACTTCAATAACAACAAAAACAACAGGAAACCCACATATTGATGGAAACTGAACAACTCTCTACTCAATGATAACTTGGTCAGGGAAAAAAATAAGAAAGAAATTAAAACTTCCTGGATTTTAATGAAAATGATGACACAGTATAACCCAATTTATGGGACACAGGAAAAGCAGTGCTTAGAGTAAAATTCATAGCACCAAGTGCCCTCTGCAAGAAATTACACCAGCAACTAAACAGCATTCCTGAAAGTTCCCTTAAACGAAAAGAAGCAAACACACCCAGGAGGAGTAGGAGGCAGGAAATAGTCAAACTCTGGGCTGAAATCAACCCAGTGTAAAAAAAAAGAGAGAAAGATACAAAGAATCAACAAACCAAAAGGGTTTTTTTGAGAAAATGAACAATATAGGTAAACTCCTAGCCAAACTAACTAAAGGGCACAGAGACAGTATCCTACATAACAAATTCAGAAAAGAAAAAGGAGGCATAACCACAGGACTGGGGAAATTAAAAAAAAATCATCAGATCCTGCTACAAATGCCTATGTTCAACACAACTGGAAAATCTATATGAAATGAATGATTTTTCTAGACATGTATCACATACCAAGTTAAATCAAGAGCAGGTTAAAAAAATAAAACCATGGCCAGATGGCCTTAGTGTGGGATTACCCTCTTTAAAATGAAAACAATAGGCATGAAAAGTGTATGGGAAATAAACAACATGGAAGCAAAGCTACCCCAAAAAATAGGTAAGTATAGAATGGACAAGTAGTAAAAGTATTCTTCCCTAGGGTAAAACAAAATAATTACCTAATAGTGAAACCTGAAAATATACATTCAAATGTTATTATTTGAATGTGCATTAGTGTAAATATAATTATTGTTAATATTGACCAAGTTACATTTGAGAATGTATGTATTCATATATACATATTATATATAGTATATATAAATATACAAGCATATATTATATATGTATATATAGACATAGATATTTCCATATGAGTATATATACTTATATTCAAATAACTCCAATTAGACAAAAAAAGGACTTGAATTTGAAAGAAAACATAGAAAGGTGCATAAGAGGGCTTGGACAGAGAGAAAAGACTTTGGGAATTGATCTACTTGCATAATATTAATAATAATAGAAATAATTTTTTCAAGTTAATAAAGTTGGAATGTGTAGAATGCATGATATTGCCCAGAGGAAAGCACATTTGTTGCCCAGTGTGACAACTGGGGTTAGGTCTCCAGGACTCATGACATAAAAAGAAAATGAAGATAGCAACTTCAGCAAGGTACCTTATTTCTGCCTACAAATGGTGGTACACAGGAGTCTACACACACACACACACACATTCACAGACACATACATACACACACATAAAATGTGTACAAAATATAAATCAAAATGATATTGAAGGGCATTAATTGAAGAACATCTCACGAAATTATTCAAAATAATTCTAACATCAATGAGCTCATAATATTTTCACAA
Organism: Rattus rattus; assembly: GCF_011064425.1. Classification (NCBI taxonomy): domain Eukaryota; kingdom Metazoa; phylum Chordata; class Mammalia; order Rodentia; family Muridae; genus Rattus; species Rattus rattus. The sequence goes on along the minus strand of NC_046160.1, from coordinate 109,148,405 downwards.
ATACAAAATCATTTCTTTAGATCTGAAGAAATGTCTGTAAAAATGATAAAGATATATGACAAAGACCAGAAAATTAAAGCGAAGAATGAATACATCAGTTTATACTGCTGCGATATCTTAGAACACACTTCTCTAAAACTTTTTTTTGCCAGAAAAAGTATAGATTAACATCTTAGGAAATATAAATACCAAAAGTTTCAAACATTGAAATGATAGTTCTTTAATCCCCCCATATATAATGTCTAATTTATAAATTTGTCTTCACAAACCAAACAAAAATCTAGTGTGGTCAAGAATACTAACAAAGTTCATACAAGTCTCTTGCCTAAAACAATGCCTGCAGGCCTTCCTATGCCTGTTTTGAGGTGTTGATATCATGAGACTACAGGTGGGTGACATTTCTGGTACCAATATAGGGTCATTCTGCTTTCATTTGCCATTTGAAAATATGATAAATTAACAGGAAAGGCATCAAATCAAGAAATAAAGAACTTGGGATTAGAAAACTGTTTACCATTAGTGAAACATTCTAGATGGAGAACTGGTCCTGTGAAGGCTTGTTTCCCTAGTGTAGGGGAATGCCTAAGTTCTGAGGTGGGAGTACAAGGGTGGGAGGGGGAGCATCCTTATAGAAGCTCAGGGAGGGGGGTGGGAGAGGGCGAAATTGGGAAAGTGGATAATATTTGAAATGTAAATACATAAACTAATAAAAAAATACAAACTGCCTATATACCAGTGAAATCATAAATAAATAAATAAATAAATAAATAAATAAATAAATAAATAAATAGATTCAACTACAGTTGTGTTTCATTATTTTATAACAAGTTTTGCCTCTCCAAAGAAGGAATTTGCTATAAATTAGGAGACAGGAAACTGAAGCCTAAGAAAATGAGTAATGGAAACAACTATTAACTTAAAAGAAACACTTGAAAAATGATGACAAGAAGTACATATACGGCTCTTACTTTGAAGATTATTTACATCATAATGATGATTTAATGATACATATTAGTTAAACCCAAAGTAATATGTTGAGATAAGAGGAAAAGTCAAGTACGTAACCAGAATGCTAATATATGCTCTGATGCTAAATCCTGTTCACCCGTGCTAGGAAGTCAAGAAACATCTAAAATTGAAACATCAGAATGCATTACATTCAAACAGAGTTCTTGAAAGAGGCAAGAGTAAATAGTAGAGGAGAGGAATGAGCAGCTTGGGAGTCATAACTAAAAAATAGGGATTGGAAATGATTGGAAATAAAAATATAAATATTTAGACATATGACACCCAGCTGCAGTTAAAAATTTTAAATGCCAAAATGTGCCTGCCATCATCTGATTTTCTTAGTATCTAGTTTATTTCAGTGGTTCTGCTCAGATAGTTTAAAAGTTTGAGCAATCTACTGAAATTAAAGGGTCTGAATTAGCATGGCTATGACCTTGTGCAAGATGCACCTAGGGCAGTGCAGTGATGTCATCACTGGACTTTGCTTATTGTACATCTGACATTACAGAAGCTCTAGTGAAAACTTCCAGGAAATATCTGTCTTTATGTCACCACAGAAAACACTTTAGACATATGCCTACCACTTAGTCAAATTATCCACAGGTTCGTGTATGTCCATATCAGTTACCTTTCCTGTATAACAAACTATTCTCAAAATGTAGTATGAAATATTTTGTTCATGATTCTTGTTTCCCTAAGCAGTCCTTCCTTACTGAGTAATTCTAATGGTTCCATGTGGAGGTCAATCCTGTCTATTGCCATCCTTCATCCTGGGGTGCACTTGTAAGGCACTGTCTATTCTCTGTTGATGTGTCAATCTGGCTGCTGCATTTTGTTGTTCTCTCCAAAGACTGGGTCAGAAGAATTACTCTGGTAATTTGGGTGTTCCTATACAAGGCTAGACATTGCAATGTCTAGAGATGTCATCTCCAGTATGCTCACTATGACTCTTTCCTTAATTTCTACTGACCACAGTAAGTGAGAAGGGCAACTCAGGCTCAAAACATGAAAAGAGAAAAAGTAAACAACTTATAATCATGTTGATCTCTGACACAGGTCAGAATTGACTTAAATATCTTAACCACACTCTTAGTAAGTGAATTTAGAGTCATTAGCATATTGGCATTGCTATGTCTAGTAGTAGTAAGCAAGTCATACCTTATCTCTGTCTCCCATCCTTCAATCTCTACTTCTGGATAGTTGGCATGATACATTATCTAAATACAATATATTTTCTATGTTTCCATCACAGTACTGCAATTTTTGGTTGGTATAGATTTGTGTAGTATTCAGTGTCCTATCATGAACAGTGGTACAAGGTATAACGAAAGAAAAGAATATTGCAACAGACTCTGCTTATTACCATGAATAGGGATCGATAAAACACACACACACACACACACACACACACACACACACACAGAGAGAGAGAGAGAGAGAGAGACAGAGAGAGAGAGAAAAGAGAGAGAGAGAGGGAGGAGTGAGGGAGGGAGAGAGAGAGAGAGAGAGAGAGAGGAGGGGAGGGAGGGAGGAGAAGAGAGGAGAGGGGAGAGGAGAGAGGAGAGGAGAGAGGAGGAGAGAGGAGAGAGAGGGAGGAGGGGGGAGGGAGAGGGAGACAGATACAGAGAGAGGGAGAGAGGGAGAGGGAGAGACAGAGACAGAGACAGAGACAGAGATTAGAAATTTTTCGACAAGATGTTCCAGAAGATATTACTAAGAAAAGAGGAAAGAAAAACAAAAGAAAGCAAAAATAGCAAAATGCCAAATGTTAGTTAATTATAGAACAGAGAGTCAATTTTTTGTGTGCAACTGTTAATTTTTTAATGTACTGATGCTTCTTTTTTAAAATTATTGTGCTCATTGTTTTTATTGGTTTTATTTGTCCTTGTTGAAATCACAAGGCAGCTGGCTGTTGGCAGATACAACCTATAATGTACCAAGGCTGTTAGCAAAAAATACACGAATTGCTTCATATTATCCTCATTCTGTATAAAAATATATTATTATCGCCATTAAATAAATCTGACCATACTTAATACAAAAGCTTCTGGTAGTAAAAGCCATGTTAATCATAGACTGTGGTCCTCAGAAGAAAATTAAAAATACTAAACACAGCAAATTTAAGCCAAAGGTATGATTGGATAGTATGAGTTTCAGAAATAGCAGTGAAATGCATCCTCTATTAGGAGCAAAATTGTTGAATTATTTAGAGTGCTACAATGGGATTATGCTTTTTGGCAATTACAATGAAGACAGAGAAAATGAAATTTTTACCCATCAGAGAAATGTTGTTAAGATTCGGGGATATGATGAAGCTCTCTCCCTGGAGATCTGCTTCATCTAACATACAACTTTTCAATCTTAGAAGCCAAAAAATCTCACTTGACCCTGTAGCATATTAACTCCCATGCCTATAATTATGTCAGAATGAATTAAAGTTGCCAGCCTTGCAGACATGTTCTTAGTACCAGTTTTTTTCCCTGTCATAAGTGAATTATTCTAAAAGTCGTCATAATAATTACATCACTAAAAATCAATACTGGCCATACTAAACTCTGTATCAACATTGTTGGTGGATTTTCTTATGATGCAAACATGTTGAAAGTCTCAGCTGAATTGACAGCAAGATTGTAAGTCTTCTTGTAGAAAAATAGAACAATTTTATTCTTCCAGAAAGTATGAGTTTCTTTATGTACAAAATGAAACATTAGGTCAGCTCCAGACATACAGGAAAATGAACAACCAGAAGGTCCCTGACATGTATGCTTTTGTGCTGTTTACAATATTGCTTGGGTTTTTCTAGGTGAAGAGAGTAGACATTGGGAACTTGGAGAGCTTGATTGATTCAGAATTTTAGGGACTTTACATATGAGACTAAGCGTCTCCCCTGTGTGCTCACAGATGGCAAGGAATTGTAATATTCCTATGACCGTGGTATACTGACTGCTCCCAGAAATCTTGTTGCCAGATTAGTACGCACAAAACCAGGGCTTACTCTTTTAAAGTGGAATGAAAATAAAGTTTCAGATTTTACCATTTGAGTATCTGAGAGCTACAGATTCATGATACATCAACCACGTTAAAAAACAGATATACCTATTTCAACATGTGCACTCATAATTTTATAAAATCTTATCTTTAATTTATTTGGCTCAAAAATAATCCTGAGTTCATAAATAAAACCAACTGACGGATAAGTAAAGAGATCAGTACAGCAAAGGATATTGCAATATTTCAATATGTCCTATAGAAAGTGAAGCTTGTGTTTTAATTATTTTCTTTTATGTGTATCAATGTTTTTCCTCTGTTTATGTAAGTGTACCACATGTATACAATGCAGACACGGGACAGATGAGGATTTCATCAGGATTTCAGATCTCCTGGTCCTAGAGTGAGAGACAGTTATGAGATGTCACAGAAGTACTCGGAACTAAACCCCTGGCCTCCTCAAACCAGAATGTGCCCTTAACCACTGAGCCACCAATCAAGCCCACAAAGTAAAACAAGTCTATTCTGTTCCCGTTTTTTCTTAAAGCTGAAAGCAGATGAATAGTTTATATAGCTTGATGTGATTCTTTGCGTTTAATAGTCAAAACTCCTTTTCCATCACCTTTGTTATGTAACCTTCACACATTAAGAAAATAAATGAGTTAAAAATGACTTGAAGGTATTAAGTGGGAAGGCTTCTGGAATTTAAAGAATTATTTTGAAATGAAGCAAAGGTTATGAATTGAAAAGGTGTTGCTTCTGTTCTATTATCTGGCCAGATGCCCAAAACTAACTTTAATAGCAATAGTGAAAAAAAAAAAAAGGAAAAAAAGAAATGTGTCCATTCGTATAGATTTGATTGTTCAGTAATTGAAGACTTTTTTCTTTGTATTTTTGGCTATGTATGAATTTATTCTTTCTGTTGAAAATAAATTTTTTTCATGTAAAGTATACTGCTTATGATTTTCACACCCTGTATTTCTCCCAGCTTTTCCCCATCTCACTTGACTTCTTTTCTGTATCCCATTAAAAATATGCAACCTTTGATAAATAATAAAAATATTATAATACAGGATATGAGAAAAACAAAGGCTACCATGTCAGAATGGGACAAAATAAGCAAGCAGAAGGAAAAGATCCCATAATAGGTGCAAAAAGCAGAGAAACCCTCATCTACACACCCAGGAACCACATAAAAACACTAAACATATACATTTAAATCTCTTCTTGATTAAGTGAGACTGAGTCTCTCTTCTTCTAAATGGCAGGTTCTAGTTTCCTTGTTCTCTTGTATATAACACGTTCTCTTCAATTTCCTAACTTAAATCTTACCTTCTATATCCATCAAAGGAAAGCACATCCCCTTTAGTTCATCACGCATAGAAGACCCATGCAAGCATTAATCTTGATTATATTATGACAACAAATTTTACTTTTCTTTCTAATCTTGCTCATAATATTCTTTTTGTTAGACATTTCTAATCCTTTAGCTTACTTGGCATGATTTTAAAATGTTAGAGAAGTTCACTTATTGCTTGCATATCTGTTCTGTGTTTAATTGTATCCATGGTTAACCATTACTATCAGTCACACCAACATTGAGTCACTTAGATTGTGGCTGTAATTTGAGTCGTTACAGAATGAAACTATCCTTTGAATTAAGGTAGGCCTTTCATGGACAAATATTTTCATTCTTACTAAATAGGAAATGTGGTGCAAATTTAATGTGCAATAAAGTGAGAGGAGCTGATTAGATAGAAATCTACAAGAATTGGAGAATGACAGATGTCCACAAGCACTCAGACCATAGGGAGCTGAAATGGCTTCTCAGTCATGGTCCTACAAAAGAGGATAATGGGGACCCTGATTTTGGACTTTTTCAACCAATAACATAAGATAATTAATTTCTGGGACATTGTTAATTTGCTTTCAGTATTTATTAGGCACTAGTAATGTAATACCTAAAGTAATCTTTCAAATAAATTCATATTCTGATTAGTAATCAGATTAAATTAAAGATCTATCCACTGACATATTGCAGAATAAATTTAGTATTTTGTATAATCTGGGAAAGTCACTTCAAACAGCAAACTGTATGATAACTTTGATCATTCTTGTTCACCCCTATCTATGAATTAAGTAATGACTCTAAACTGGCAGTTAGACATCTGTCTTGTGGATATCCCTTCTGCCTTGGCCAGGTGACTTACTATCCTAAAACTCTACAAATGCCTAACTTACTCTTCTGAAAAAAGTACAAATTAGTAGAAAATAATGTCTGTCTTATGTTTAAAATAAGATGCCTAATATTCTTCATTGATAGTTAATATTCCTGTCTTATATGTATTTATGTCTTACCTCAGCCCTTATCTTAAAACAAGAATGGATGCTATTAACACTTAATGCTCTCTGGCAATGGATTTGGCTTCCTGGAAAATAATGGAATTATTTCAAAAAGAAATGCTGTCAGGAATTCAAATACACAAGGCACTTTTGAGTAACTGGTTACTAACCTTTCCTTGTCTGGGTTTTACAGTTGGATGAGGCAAGTGGATGGTGTACAGGGAATATTTCAATAGAAGGGATCTACCATGTTTTAAAGTATGGAAACTTTCTAGCAAGGTTATTGGTATTCTACATCTTAATTTATTGTACAGTGGGCATTTAATCAATGTTTAATACTCCTAATATTAATGGCATTAAAGGCATAATCAGCAATTCAACCTTTCATTGCAGCTTAAACTCGTGCAGTGAATATTACTAAAACTCCAGGCTCAGATAAAAAGTTTTGGAGAGAAAGATTTCTGGATCAAAAACCTGGAAAATATACAGGGAAACCACAAAAGATTACGAAGCCACCTGAGAATGATGAGTTGCTAAGGTAATTGTTTTTAAAATATTAAAAAAAAAACTACAATTGATTTGACAGTCAGAGCCATCTACAAATATGTATAAGTAACAGATGCTTATTGTATTTAAAATATTAATTATAACTTTTAGATACTATGTAATCTGGCTAATGAAGAAAAACTTCATGTATGCAAAGTGAAATGATCATTAATACTGACTCATCAATAAATTCTCCGTCCTTCGTGTGTGTGTGTGTGTGTGTGTGTGTGTGTGTGTGTGTGTGTGTGTTAGGGTGATACATATTCATGTTTCACATGTAAATGCCACAGGACAACCTCAGTTATAAACCTCTACTTTCTGTCCTGTTTGAGGCAAGGTGGATTGTGACTATTCACTGTGTATGCTAATGGAAAGCTAGCTAGTCAGCAAGCATTCTAGGATTCCCGTATCTCCATCTCCCGTATGACCATAGAAGCACTGACATTATAGGTAAGTGGTATCATAGCCAGGTTTACATGAGTTCTAGAACTTCAACTCAGGGACTTACACTTGCAAAACAAGCCCTTTACTCATTGAGACATCTCACAAACCCAGAAAGTATTCTTACCATCTTATTTGCTTCATTGTTTCCATTTGTCTTAATTCATGGAAACAGAATAATTAAGCAACAAACTCAATTAAATTGCTTAAAGTGGATTTCACAAAATAAGGATGCTTCTGTTGTTGTTGTCAGATAAAGATGCTTCCAAAAATAGTTGGTTTATTTTTTGTTTTGTTTTGCTTTTCTCTTCTAACAGCAATGAAAATTCCAATGCTATTTGGAAAAAAAAAAGCATTCTAAAAGGTTAGTACTCAAAACAAACAAAAACCTGGGGTAGCATAGCGGTCCTCTGAGAGGCCCATCAAGCAGCTGAATCAGATGCAGATATTTACACCCAACCAATGAACAGAACTGAGGTTGAATTAGGGAACAGCTGGAAGAAGCTGAGGAGGGAAGCAACCACATAGGAAGAACAACAGTGTCAACTACGCCTGAACTCCCAAGATTTTTCAGACACTGAGCCACCAACCAGGAAACATCTATCAGCTAATATGAGGATCCCAACATATATACAGCAGAGGACTGCTGGTCTGTCCTCAGTGAGAGAAGATGCACTTAATCTTTGAGAGACTTGAGGCCCCAGGTATTAGAAACAAATAGTGAGGTAGTGGAGGAAGAATGGAATGAGGAATTGTTAGATGGCAGACCAGGCAGACCAGAAGGGGAATAATTAAATTAAAAAAATTAAGGACTAATTAATTAATTTAAAAAAGTTAAAGAATACAAATAATTAAATAAATAAATTAAGCAGATAATTAAAAACAATTGGTTAAACTTGAATACAAGTGTTAATCCAGGCAAAATAAATAAAGTTAAATAAAGGGCTTCCCCCTTCCAAATAGGAATTAAATAATGAGGTCAGAGTCCAGGGTCAGTTCAGTATATCTTTAAAAAGTGGCCCACCCTGGAAGCTCTGGTTTTCAAAACAATGGGGTTCAAGCCCCTTCAAGTTCCAGTTCTTTTCTTTTTACAACATATTTAAGATGAACCTTAGTAGTACAGCCTTTCCAGGTCTCCATCCCAGAGTTCTTCACCCCTTTCCCCTGACCTCTGAGAGAGTGCCCCTTCACTCAAGCATTCACATACTCCCATTTTTCCTCTGCATCCCTGGGGCATCAAATCTCTGTAGGAATAGGTGCATTCTCTCACACCATGTATGCTATTTGTTGGTGGATTCCTCTTTGGGAGCTGTCTGGGGTCTAGGTTAGTTGATAATGCTGCTCTTCATATAAGATACCATTCCCTTCAGCTCCTTCAATCCTTCCTGTAACTCTTCCATAGGAGTGCCTGACATCAGTCAAATGGTTGGCTGTAAGTATCTCTGTGGGTTGCTGTATGTATGCAGATGAGGGCAGGCAAAAGATAAGGTGAGAGCTGGTGATTGGGCAGTGGAAAAAGAAGGCAGGCTGAGAATTTTAGAGCAGAGTACAGAGAGGATAGGAGAGACAAGAGAGGAGAAAGGAAAATGGAGAAAGAAAAAGGCGATCCATATTCTGCATGAGTCTAAATAGTCACAGGTGGGTATGAATATCCTATAAGGAGTGGATAATTACAGGATAATCTGTCTTATCTAGGTGGGCGGTTTAAGCCAATATCAATGGGCTCTGAGTTTATTGTGTGGACAGTTTTTGGAATGAAATTTACTGATATCAATCTGATCGATTAATTACATGCCTCTAGAGTTTTGATTTTTACGGGGTTACAGGGATTTGTGACTGCTAACCACAGAGGGCAGATGGCTGTGAATGTGAGTAGAATCCACACAAGAGAATCACTATATGGATGGTCGCTGTATAGGGCTAGCCATGAAAGCAGCGGGACCTCTGGGCTAGAGAGTAGAAAGTGCTGGTGTGGGATGCTGCATTACTTAGTATTTAATATAACGTATCTACATCTGTCTCAGTCAGTTGCTGCTAGAGCCTCTCAGAGGACAGTCCTTCTAGGCTGTTATGCTGCTAGTGTATGCTCTCTCCAGTTTCTTTTGGAGGCACTCAGAGCTATGAGTTTTCCTCTTAGCACTGCTTTCATTGTGTCTCATAAGTTTGGGTATGTTGTGCTTCATTTTCATTAAATTCTAAAAAGTCTTTTACTTTTTTATTTTTTATTTCTTCCTTAACCAAGTTACTGAGTAGAGCATTGTTCAGCTTCCATGTGTATGTGGGCTTTCTGTCGTTTTTGTTGTTATTGAAGACCAATCTTAGTCCATGGTGATCTGATGAGATACATGGGATTATTTCAATCTTCTTGTATCTATTGAGCCTGATTTGTGACAGATTATATGGCCAGTTTTGGAGAAGGTACCATGAAGTGCTGAGAAGAAGGTATATTCTCTTGTTTTAGGGTGAAGTGTTCTATAGATATCTGTTAAATCCATTTGGTTGATAATTTCTGTTAGTTTCTCTGTGTCTTTGTTTAGTTTCTGTTTCCATCTGTCCATTGATGAGAGTGGGGTGTTGACGTCACCCACTATTTTTGTGTGGGGTGCAATATGTGCTTTGAGCTTTGTAAGGTTTTTTTTTACTAATGTAGGAGTCCTTCCATTTGGAGCATAGATATTCAGGATTGAGAGTTCATCTTGGTGGATTTTTCCTTTGATGAATATGAAATGTTCTTCTTAATCCTTTTTGATAAGGAAAGTTGATTTTATTGGATATTAGAATGGCTACTCCAACTTGTTTCTTGGGACCAATTGCTTGGAAAATTGTTTTCCAGCCTTTTACTCTGAGGCAGTTTCTGTCTTTGCCACTGAGATGTGTTTCCTGTATGCAGCAAAAGGCTGGGTCCTCTTTATGTATCTAGTCTTTAGTCTATGTCTTTTTATTAAGCAATTGATTACATTGATGTTGATAGATATTAGGGACCAATGATTGTTGTTTCCTGTTACTTTTGTTGTTAAAGATAGAATTATAGTGGAGAACCCAGCTCTTCCCTAGGGGCCCTGTTTAACTTTGGGAGGTGATCTCTTTAATTTCCATTTTTCCCCTTTTGGGCATTTCAGTTAAGGTCATCCCCATTGAGTCCTCAAACCTCTCTTAGACATATGTTAGTAGCTATATTCCTCTATATAAATAAGTTATATGATTAAGAAACAGTATAACAGTAAGTCAATGAATTGGAGGGATATTTATTCTACTATATTATTCTATGTAGAAGGGGAGGCTTCAAATAATCAGCTAAAGACTTTAATTATAAAGACATCAGTTCTTCATAAAAAGATGGTGATCAGCCTTTGAACATCATTTACTCAGTACTAAGACATTGATACTACTAGTATGCTACCTGTTTGTTGTTATTGTTTTGCCTGAACCAATTCTTCAAAACACATTTCTCCTCTTCTCTTTCCTGCCCTGCTCTTCTATCTCTTCTCTTCTCTTCTCTTCTCTTCTCTTCTCTTCTCTTCTCTTCTCTTCTCCTCTCCTCTCCTCTCTTCTCTACTCTTCTCTTCTCTTCTGTACTCTCCTCTCCTCTCCTTTTCTCTTCTTTTCTCCTCTCCTCTCCTTTCCTTTTCTCTCTTCTCTTCTCCACTTCAATCATTGTCTTCACACAACACTCTTTCCCACTCCTCTTTTCTCACCTTCTCTCTTCCCTTTCAGTCTTCCTCTCTATATCTAATGAAATACAACAATGCATTCTATTTATAAATTCTGTTTCTTGATTATGTCCTTGTAATGAAATATACAACTCTCTGCAAACCCTCTAAAAACACTAAAAATGAAAAAAAATGATTATCAAGAGCTGAATTTATTGAATTGGGTAAACAGATGCATCATATTATTTAAGTCTTTAACTGAGATTTTACAATCAACAAAGGATTAAAATAACTGTTGAAAATTGGAAAGTAGTATTTATCAACATCTGAATTAACCATCAGAAGAACAGACAATATTATTCAGGTCATTGTTCTTTCATGAAGTAGAGATCCCTAGAGGGACTGGAACTTGTCCTGTTAATAGAGTGCCTGCCTGTTACTGGTGAAGCTTTCTTGTTCATGCCTCCTAAAACACTGCACAATTCACCCATCCAAGAACATGTGATACAAAAACAGAAGAATCAGAAGTTCAGGGTCATTCAAATGGCTATCAGTTAGATATAGCTTTAGGGTAAGCCATGTACACACGTTTCCACTTTTCCTTTCAAGATTTAGACAACATCTGGTACAGAACGTTTTAGGATCTGTGCGTGCTGCCTCAGTCTTTATGAGTTCATATGAGCATCAATCAGGTTTACTTAGAGGATCTTGTGTTTTTGGTGTCTTCCATCAACTCTGACTTTTTGTTGTTGGACTAGACAATGAAATTAGGTCGTTGCTGTATATTTAGGGACAGCCAAGCTATTTTAGCAAGAATGTCTCTTTTCAATACATCCTTGGTGAGTGTTCTACCTCTGAGATTTATTGTCAGCCCTGGCATCACATAATGTGCTCACTTTACATCCCAGTATTCCTAAGAAACATGATCTCAAAGTCATGCTTTATTTAGCCTAACAGTACCAGCCTTTACAGATTCCAAGAGTTTAAAGAAAAACGTCTGTGATAACTATATTTTTGAATAGAATATTTAGTAGTGAAAAATTATTTTTTAGATAAATTAGGTCTATTATTGCCAGTCCATCATTATAAAATGGCAGAATTTAACTAGATTTGAACTTTAATTTTTTATAAAGAATCTCTTTTTTATGTATTAAACTCTAGCTAGTATGAGTATAATATTTTTCTGAGGCCAGAAATATTTGAGATTTTAATCTCTACTCTAAGCACTTGGGAGCTTGTATAAATATTTATGCCTTATACCTCTAGTTCATGTGATTCTGCATTTGGAAGTTCATTTCTTCTTATGTCTCTTGGGTGAATTTATTCTGACTGTTAAAATCTCAGTTACAGGTTTTCTCACTGTAGCAAAATTTAATGCTTAGGGAAAAGTAAATATCACTTCTTATATGCTTTCATAATACTCTTTACATTTTTCCATCACATTCTCACTGATGTGTTTAACTCTTACAAGTTGCATAGCAGTATAAAATACATGAGATAAAGATTCATTACTATTGATCTTTCTACTCATTGGCCTAACTGTATACACACATACACACAAACACCCACTATCATATGTCTAATTATAAATATAATATATATATATGTGTGTGTGTGTGTGTGTGTGTGTGTGTCTACTGTGTGCATGTGATGTGCTTTTGTTAAATGGTACGCAGTTTGAATTCTAATACTTAGAGGCTATCTAACTACTTAAATTTAATGAAACTAACATATGAGAACAATGGGAATTCTGATTTCCAAGGATAAGAGGTGTAGGGAAGGGACCGATGATGACTGAGTCCCTTTGCAATTATAAAACAGCACCAAAATTTTTGACAACATGCATATCAACATGTTAGAGAGTTCTCAACATCCCAGTGCACATATATAGGAAACATAAGTGGACACTGTGCTTTAAGAACACAAATAAAAAAGTAGATAATATCTGAGATCCTGAATCAGACATAACACTACATTTCCTGATTCTGAATTCTTATAGTATATCCATACTTGACATATACAAAAAGAAGAATTACAGTAGATGATACATTGTGTCTAAGAATGAGATTGTGACTCAGGAGACTGGGAATAATCCTTGGGAACAATGATGAATGAAGGAACAGCTGTTCCTACAAGGGACAAGGGAGCTAAATAAGTAGTATCTCTAGTGTTATAGTGACATAAATGTGAATATATATATATGTATGTATATTTATATATATATGTATGTATATATATATGCAAATACATGTAAACACAGGTTAGCATATATTTCTGTATACTGTTTATTGATAAGTTCAACAATTTTTCAGTGTCATATGCAAATATATACAGTAGAAGTAAGAAGAGAAGAAAAGGTTTGTAGAGGTTTGATTTTTTTATATATTTCCTACTTTGAAGGACAAAGCAAAATCACTAAAAGGAGACACAGCTACATACATTATCTTTAGAAAAATTTCTATTGCTCTAACTAGATATTTTCATCTGTATCTCAAAGAGATCTTCATTTACATCCAACTGTCATATAATGTTAAAATTTAACATACATGCAAGTAAGGCACCATTCTGTAAGTTGGCAATTATGATTGATTAGTGTACAACTGGAGAAAAATTTAGTGCTTGAGTATGAAAAAGTATTTTAGACCTATCTAGTAATGTATGACATTTGTACTTTCAATTTACATCTAGAAGAATTAATTAAAGAAACAGTTTATAAACAAAAATAAAATATTCTAAAAATTAAAGTGGAGACTCAGTTGATAGAATGCTTGGAGCACATGTATAAAAACCTGAATTTGGTATTTAGTGTCCTCACAAAGTCTGGGTGTATTGGAACTTGGGGGGACAGGAAATCCTTAGCCAGTTAGCCTAGTCAAACTGGTGCTTTAGTTTTCACGGAACAACTCAAATCAGTTCCAGAACCCTCTGCCTCATGTCTCCAATTTTTCATGAGCAGCTTTTGCTAGTTAAGTTCCTTCTTCCCTTTCTCTTCCTTTACCACAACCAGGTATCATCTATAAACCCATAGGTTGTGTTTTAGTTAGGGTCTTATTGCTGTGAACAGACACCATGATCAATGTAAGTTTTATAAAGGACAACATTTAATTGGGGCTGGCTTGCAGGTTCAGAGGTTCAATCCATTATCAACAAGGCATGAGCATGGCAGCATCGCAGCATCCAGGCAGGCATGGTGCAGGAGGAGCTGAGTTCTACATCTTCACCTGAAAGAAGCCAGGAACAGACTGAGCATCCTCAGGCAGCTAGGAGGAGCTTCTCCAAGCCCACCCTACAGTGAAACACTTCCTCCAACAAGGTCACACCTTCTAATAGTCCACTCCCTGGGCCAAGCACATGCAAAACATCACAGGTTGAGTTTGAGATCAGCGATATAGGTACCCCTTTATTCCTAAGATGACTTTGTTAGGTACTTGTATTATCCCTTATCTTTTACCACCCCATATCACCCACATATATCCTCTCCTTCATGTTGCCATTTCCATGCATGAATACCTTCTTTGCATTGACTACTGAGAATCTCTTCTCTCATCCTGTGCTCTGCCCACAAAGAGCTCTGCACCATGAAGCCTAGATCCAGTCCTGTGTTTGTCTTAATCTGTCACATTGCTTGTCTATCAGTTTTACCTGGCCTAGCTCAGGCCATATATTTTTTGCATAAGCCCAACCTAAGGATGGCTGGAATTTAATTAGAAACATACAATAAAAGGAAAATATCTACCTATTCATGTCACATCACAAAAACACAAACAAGATGCATAGCCAAAATAACAAGTCTCTCCTCAAAACTCTTATTCCTCTGCAAGTTCTCATTGGTGACCAATGGGTAGATAATTCCTAGTAAAATAGCAATCACAAACTTTATCAAATAAGTAAAATAATTTAAGGAATACATGAAGATCACTTTCTTGAACTCCAAGAGACAAAAGATGCTTTGATAATGCCCAAGTACTGATTTACCTTAGATTCAACTAAGGATCTACTTCTCTCTATCCTTTCTCCACTGAGAGACATCTCAGACTTTTCCAGGTCTCATACATCATAGTATTACAGTGAAGTAAAACTTAGCCCTTAAAAATTTATATCATGAATCTTAAATGTAAATTGATACAGCTAGGGAAAATCATCCTGAGTGCATTGACCCAAACCCAGGAAGACAAATTTGATATACCAATACTTATAAGTAGATATTAGCTATTAAGAAAATGATAATCTACTGACCTAGAGAAGGTAGGAAAACAGAATGGCTAGGGGGTGGGCATGGATATCCAAGAGAAAGGGAAATAGAATAGATACTCTGAATGGACTTGGGTAGGTGGTGATGGGAGGGGAAGGGAATAGCTTTGTGGACCATGGAGAGAGAGTGCAAATAGAGTCACCTAGTATTATGGGGACATGTAGGGGATGAGATAGAAACAGTGCAATAGAAACTTCCTGGAATATGTGAGGAGGTATCTATCTGGTCAGGACTCTAAGTATGGAAGATATAAGTCTGAACTGGCCATTTGTTTTACTATTTTTTGTTTGTTTGTTTGTTCTTTTGTCATATTGGTTCTTTTTATTTTATTCTAATTATTCCACAGATAATTAATTAATTAGTTAATTAATTAATTAATTTCTTACACTCCAGATTTTATTCCCCTCCCACTCCACCCTCCAGCTGTTCCACGTCCCATACCTTCTCCCACTTCGTGTCTCCACGAGGATTTCCCTACCCCACCCACCTCAAACACCCCAACAGACCTCTAAATTCCCTGGGCATCCAGTTTCTTGAGGGTTAAATGCATATTCTCTCACTGAATACAGATCTAGTAGTCACCTGCTGTATGAGTTGGGTTCCTCATATCATTTGGTGTATGCCGCTTGTTTGATGATTCAGTGTCTGAGAGTTTTGGGGAGTCTAAGTTAATTCAGACTGCTGATCCTCCTACAGAATCACCCTCCTCCTCAGCTTCTTCCAGCTTTTCTCTAATTCAACCACAGGGGGCAGCAGCTTCTGATCATTGGTTGGGTGCACATATCTGCATTTGACTCTTTTAGCTGCTCGTTGCGTCTTTTGGGGGTACAGTCATGATATGTCCCTTTTTCTGAGTCATCCGTACCCTCAGTAATAGTGTCAAGCTTTGGGTTCTCCCCTTGCTGGATCCCACTTTGGGCCTGTTGGTGGACCTTTTATTCCTCAGGCTCTTCTCCATTTCCATCATTGCAGTTCTTTCAGACAGGAACAATTATGGGTCAGAGTTTTGACTGTGAGATAGCAACCCCTTCCTCACTTAATGCTCTGTCTTTCTCCTGGAGGTGGGCTCTACAAGTTCCCTCTCCCCACTATAGGACATTTTTTCTAGAGTCCCTCTCTTTGAGTCTTGAGAGTCTCTTACCTCCCAGGTCTCTGGTAAATTCTGGAGGGTCCTTCCAAACTCCTACCTCCTGAGGTTGCCTGTTTCCCATTCTTTTGGCTGTCCCTCAGGGCTTCAGTCCTTTTCCCCTCCCAATACCATATCATGTTCACCTGGCAGCCATCACCTTTCCCTCCTAGGTTCCTCCTTCCCTCCCCATTTGTGATTGCTTCCTTCTCCATCCCTAATGAAACATAGGTATCCTCACTTGAACCCTTCAACTTGTTTACTTTTTTGAGTTCTGTGGACTATATCTTGAGTATTCTGTATTTTTTTTGGCTAATGTACACTTATTAGTAGTACATGGCTTGCATGTCCTTTTCTCTGTAAGTTACCCCTCTTAGTTCCAACCACTTGTCTGCAAATTTCATAAAGTCATTGCTTTTAATAATTGAGTAGTACACCATTGTGTAAGTGTACCCCTTTTCTGTATCCATTCCACTGTTGAGGGACATCTAGAATGTTTCCAGCTTCTGGCTATTACAAATAAGGCTGCTATGAAAATAGTGGAACACATTCCCTGTGGCATGGTTGGCCATCTTTTGGGTATATGACCAAGAGTGGTATTGCTTGTATACCAGTAGAACTATTTCCAATTTTCTGCAGAACCCAAAAAATTGATTTCCAGGGTGGCTGTACCAGTTTGCAATCTCACCAGCAATGGAGTGTTTCACTTTCTCCACCTCCTCACCAGCATGTATTGTCACTTAAGGTTTTGATCTTAGCCATTCTGATTGGTGTAAAGTGGAATCTCAGGGTTATTTTGATTTGCGTTTCTCTGATCATTAAAGACTTTTTGGGTTATGTGGTTTTAGATAGTCAGCATCTTGAGTTATTTAAATATTTTGGATATTAACCCTCTATGGGATGTGGGATTAGTAAAGTCTTTTTCTCAGTCTGTTAGTTGCTGATTTGTTATATTAATTATGTCCTTTGCCTTAAAAAAGCTTTCCAGTTTCATGAGGTCCCATTTATCAATTTTTGATCTTAGAGCATGAGCCATTGGAAGTCTGCATAGGAAATTTCACCTATGCCAAAGAGTTTAAGGCTCTTTTCCATTTTCTTTTCTGTTAGATTGAGTATGTCTGGCTTTATATTGAGGTCATTGATCCACTTGTACTCGAGATTTGTGCAAGATGACAAATATGAAATTATGTTAATTTTTCTACATACGACAGCCAGTTAGATCAGTAATATTTATTAAAGATGCTTTCTTTTTTCCATTGTATATTTGTGGCTTTGTCAAAGACCAAGTGTGCATATGTGTGTATTTTTATTTCTGGTCTTCAATTCTGTTCCATTGATCAACCTGTCTGTCTCTGTACCAATACCATGCAGTTTTAGTCACTATTGCTCTCTAGTAGAGTTTGAGGTCAGGGACAGTGATTGCCCCAGTCATTCTTTCGTTGTTAAAAATTGTTTTCATTTGCTGACAATACTATCTTTTTTCCATTTGATGGTTTTGGCTTCTTTGTCAAAAATCAAGTAACAATAGGTGAGTAGGATCATTTCTGGGTCTTCAATTCTATTCCACTGGTCTATCTGCCTGTCTCTGTACCAAAACCATACAATATTTATCACTATTGCTCTGTAATACTGCTTGACTTAAGGGATAGTGATTCCCTGGAAAGTCCTTTTATTGTTGAGGATAGTTTTAGTTATCCTGGGTTTTTTTGTTATTCTAGATGAATTTGCAAATTGTTCTGTCTAACTCTTTGAAGAATTGGATTGGTATTTTTATGGGGATTGCATTGAATCTGTAGATCGCTTTGGGTAAAATGGCCATTTTTACTATATTAATCCTGCAAATCCACGAGCATGGGAGATCTCTCCATCTTCTGAGATCTTCTTCAATTTCTTTCTTCTGAGACTTGAAGTTCTTATCATACAGATCTTTCACATGCTTGGTTAAAATCACACCAAGGTATTTTATGAGGTCAGCATGTAGAAGATTGCAAATCCATCAATTCTTATCACCCTGTACAAAGCTTAAGTCCTCGTGGATCAAGGACCTCCATATCAAACCAGATACACTCAAACTAATAGAAGAAAAAGTGGGGAAGAATCTGGAACACATAGGCACTGGAGAAAATTTCCTGAACAAAACACCAATGTCTTATGCTCTGAGATCAAAAATCAACAAATGGGATCTCATAAAGCTACAAAAGCTTCTGTGAGGAAAAGGACACTGTGGTTAGGACAAAATGGCAGCCAACAGATTGGGAAAAGATTTTTACCAATCCTAAAACTGATATAGGACTTATATCCAAAATAGACAAACAACTCACGAAGTTAGACTGAAGGGAGACAAATAACCCTATTAAAAATGGGGTTCAGAGCTAAACAAAGAATTCACGGCTGAGGAATATCAAATGACTGAGAAGCACCTAAAGAAATGTTCAACATCTTTAGTCATAAAAGAAATGCAAATGAAAACAAACCTGAGATTCCACCTCACACCAGTGAGAAAGGCTAAGATCAAAAAGTCAGGTGACAGCAGATGCTGGTGAGGATGTGGAGAAAGAGGAACACTCCTCCATTGTTGGTGGGATTGCAGACTGGAACAACCATTCTGGAAATCAGTCTGGAGGTTCCTCAGAAAATTGGACATTGAACTGCCTGAAGATCCAGCTATACCTCTCTTGGGCCTATACCCAAAAGATGCCCCAACATATAAAAAAGACACGTGCTCTACTATGTTCATCGCAGCCTTATTTATAACAGCCAGAAGGTGGAAAGAACCCAGATGCCCTTCAACCGAAGAATGGATACAGAAACTGTGGTACATCTACACAATGGAATACTGCTCAGCAATTGAAAACAATGACTTTATCAAATTCATAGGCAAATGGATGGAACTGGAAAATATCCTGAGTGAGGTAACCCAATCACAGAAAAACACACATGGTATGCACTCATTGATAAGTGGAAATTAGCCCAAATGCTTGAATTACCCAAGATGCACAGAACACATGAAATCAAGAAGGATGACCAAACTGTGGATACTTCACTCCTTCTTTTAAAGGGGAATAAGAATACCCTTAGGAAGGGATAGGGAGGCAAAGTTTAGAACAGAGGCTGAAGGAATGTCCATTCAGAGCTTGCCCCACATGTGGCCCATACATATACAGCCACCACACTAGATAAGATGGATGAAGCAAAGAAGTGCAGGCCGACAGAAACCAGATGTAGATCTCTCCTGAGAGACACACCAGAATATGGCAAATACATAGGTGAATGCCAGCAAGAAACCACTGGACTGAGAACGGGACCCCCATTTAAAGAATAAGAGAAAGGACTGATATTGCTGAAGGGGCTCGAGACCTCATTTGAACAACAATGCCAACCAACCAGAGCTTACAGGGACTAAGCCCCTACCCAAAGACTATACATGGACTGACCCTGGACTCTGACCTCATAGGTAGCAATGAATAGCCTAGTAAGAGCACCAGTGGAAGCGGAAGCCCTTGGCCCTGCCAAGACTGAACACCCAGTGAACGAGATTGTTGGGGAGAGGGTGGTAATGGGGGGGAGATTGGGAGGGGAACACCCACATAGAAGGGGAGGGGGTGGGTTAGGGATGCTGGCCTGGAAACCAGGAAAGGGATTAACATTTGAAATGTAAATAAGAAAAACACAATTTAATAAAGATGGAGAAAAAAATTGTTTTCAGTATTCTGTTCCTCCCATGTTCAAATTCATTCTGTTCAGATGAATTTGAAAATTACTGCTTCTATGTGTTTGAAGAGTTGTTTTGGAATTTTGATGGATATTGGATTGAATCTGTTGATTGCTTTCAGTAGGGGAGCCACTTTTACCATGTTAATTCTGCTAATCCATGAACATGGGAGATCTTTCCATTTTCTGACATCTTCAATTTCTTCTTGAGAGACTTGAAGTTATTGTCATACAGATCATTCCCTTGTTTGGATAGAGTTCCTTTCTAAGTGAAATTGAAGCATCCTTCCTTGGTCCTTCTTGTTTTCTTCATTGGATCTGTGGAATGTATCATGCATATCCTGTAGTTTATGGCTAATATCCACTTATCAGTGAGTCCACTGAGATCTGTATTATTCACTCAGATTAACATTTTTTAAGTTCCATTTATTTGGTGCAAAATTCATGTTGTCCTTTTCTAAACAGGAGAATAATATTCTATTGTTTAAATAAACAATTTTCTGTGTCCATTCTTCAGCTGAGGGACATTTGGGTTGTTTCCTGTTCCTGGGTATTATGAATAAGGCTGCTAATAGCACAGTGGAGCATGTGGGAATTTATTTATAAATAGCAAACCTGAAGAGAAGATCTTTGTTTCTGTCTTTTTTACTCTGCCACCATAGGATTTCAATAATACCACTCATACAATCGTTTTATAGAAAAGCTCTGTCATAGGAATTTGTCACATGATGGTACTCTATTTCCTGAACATTCTGATGGTCCTGCAGTGGACACATTCTGATGGTCCCGCAGAGGACACATTCTGATCATTTTAGTTCAGGGTGAATAGTGGTATCCTAATGTTTTAAATGTATTTTTTTAATTTTGTATTAATTATTCCATTTGTTTACATCTCAAATAATATCCCACTTCCCGGTTATCCCTCCACAAATCACTCATCCCGCATCTGCCCTCTCCTCTCTCCATTTGCCTCTGTGAAGGTGCTCCCACATTCACCCACCCCCTCTCACCCTACTGCTCCAGCATCTCCCTAAATTAGGCATCGAATATCCACCGGACCAAGGACCTCCCCTATCATTTAAGTCAGACAAGGCCATCCTCTGCTACATATGTATTTAGAACCATGGATTTCTCCCTCTGCACTCTTTGATTGGTGTTCTTGTCCCTGGGATCACTGGTTGGTCTAGCCAGCTGATATTTTTCTTCCTATGGGGTTGTAATACTCCTCAGCTCCCCTACCTGGGTCCCTGAGCTCAGTCTGATGATTGGCTCTAAGCATCCACATCTGCATTGGTCAGGTGCTGCTCGAACAGCATACCATGTTCTGTTGGCAAAGGCCACTTGTGGCACCAGTGTCAGGTTTGGTATTTGCAGACAGGATGGATCCCAGGTGAGTTGGTTCCGGGATGCTCCTTCCTTCAGTCTCTGCTCCATTTTTTTGTCCCTGTTCTTCTTTTGGACAGGAACAAAATTTTAAATCATATACTAGATGTCATTATCACATTTTCAAACTGTGTTTCAATTCTTCACCATTTCAATTTTTGTAACACCGTGCTAGGCCATTTTCAGTGCTTGTAGGTTCCAAGGTTTTTATTTTTCATTTTTTTTACATTTCATGTATCCATTTGACCAACATTTATTCTCCCTTATCATAATATTGTCCTCTTTTGACCTCCTTTCTAAACTTTTAACCTATACCCACTGTTGTATTTGTGTGTTTGTATATGTGTGTGTGTCTATAAGTTTGTGTGTGTGTATGTCTATAAGTTTGTGTGTGTGTGTGTGTGTGTGTGTGTGTGTGTCTGCACACATTTCTAACTTTGGGTCACTTCATTTATTATTATAGTTCACAAATTCATCCATTTTCTTCATTATTACATTTTGCAGCTCAATAATATTCTTGTAATGGATATGAACCACGTCATCATGATTATCTTTTCTGTTGATGAAAAGTTAGTCTACACCCACTTTTTTGCTGTTGTGTGTATATTAGCCATAAGTACAGATATGAAAATGTCCCTTTAGTGGTATATAAAGTCCTTTGTATATTTGCCCACAATGATTTGTTCAAGTCATATAGTAATTCTCTTTGTAATTTCTTTGAATCCTCCATAGAGTCATAGCCTTCTCTGTGTTGGAAGGACTAGTGTCTTGAAAATGACTATACTTCCAAGGTTACCCTACAGATTCAATGTGATACATGTCAGAATTCCTATAGTGTAGTTCATAGAACTAAGAAAAAGCAAATTTCAACTGTTTATATTGGATCTCAAAAGTCCATAAACACATAAACTAACAGTAAGGAGAAAGAATACAGATGAGAATTCACAAAATCATTCCTAAATTATACTACTGATTGGAAGCAGTGAAGACTGCATGACAATACCATAAAAATAGATGGACATATAGAACACCATAGAGAACCTAATTATAAATTGACAAAGTTGTGATAAGCTAATTTTGGTAAAGTGGAAAAATACATAGCAGAAAACATTTGTGTAGACAAAAACTTCCTGCACAGAATTTCAATGGAATAGGTACCAACCCCAATAATCAGAGTACACTATGGAAAAGTTAAAAGGCTTGTGCATAGCAAAATAAACTATTAGCAAAGAAAGTAAACAGCTCACAACATGGTGGAAAGTCTTGTTCATCTATAGCTGAGAATACACAGAATTTACCAAAAACTGTGAAAATTAAACATGCACATATGGCCAAAGCCAAACTTTCAATCAAACTTCGGGTCGAAATGAATATGACTCTTCAAGGTAGAAACATAAACTGTAAATAAGAATTCATAAAATTATTCTATATCCAGTCATCAGAAAAATTCATATTAAAATGATTCTGAGATTATGCACCTCAGTGACATGGCTATCATCAAGAAATCTGATTTTCTAACATATTAAAGGCAAGTTCTTGCTAGGGAAAGAAAAGATTTTAAGCACAAATGAGAAAAACCAATGGCCTTTCTTCAAAGAAGGTCTCATTTAAACAGATTGTCTTCTGTTCTAAGTCTTGAATTTTGTTGGTGACTTGACAGTTGAACAGCTGTTACCTTACATTTCCACAATTCCTTATATTTAAGAAAAAAGATTAACACACTTCACCCTCTGTTCAGGTCCAACAAAAACAAGAGCAGTTAAACCTAACCTATTTGTGTAAGAGACAAGTGACAGAATTCTTTTCATCATCTGCATTGTATTTTTTTTTCTATTAACTCCTGACCTCAATCTGTTTTAACATCTCTGGCCCCTGAAAAGAATAAGATTCAGTGTTCATTGAATGTTCATGTGTGTGTGTGTGTGTGTGTGTGTGTGTGTGTGTGTGTGTGTGTGTGTATGTGTGTGCATAAAATGAAAGTAATATAGTCTGTATAATGTTAATAACATTGTAGATAAGCCTGTCTTTGCCAACTGTATTTAAGTATCACTCATTTAAAACAGTCTTTTTGTTTTGTTTTTTTGGATAAACATCAAATCTTCCAGGCACAGAAAAAGAATAGTAACGTTGCCATCTTCAAACTTCAAATGAGCACACTATAATAGTTTGACGACATCCAGCATTACTTCAAAGCTGTAAAATGTTACACACACATCCCTATTTGAACTCTCCATCTCCTGGTTTTAAGTAGCATTCTGATTCTCATGGTGGTGTCTTCAATCTATGTAGACAAACTCCATTGTCTTTCATGATAATAAAGCAAAACCAGTAGAGAATATTTTGTTAGTATCCTAGAGGGAATGAGAATTCAAAACTGAAGAAGACCGTTCTTCATTCCAGTGAGTATGCAATCCTACCCATTCTTATTCCCTCTCATGTAAAACAACTAAATATAAGAAATACAAAGGAAGCAATAGCAAAATAAAATGCAGGTAAACAATTACTCTGCATCTCATAATAAAGTTGAATGCAAATAATGACTTAGGAAACTAAGCTACTTCAATAGGATCCTGGCTAACCAGTTATGAGTGAGGTTCATTCAGTATGCATTATTTTGGAATCAGAAGATCCCCCAGGAAGAGGCCAATTAGTCAAACCAAAGAAGAAAAAGAAATTATTCATAGCTGTTTGCTTGGTAATAAACTGTATATAATAGCATCCTTTGTATGAAATAATCAAATAGGTTTAAAGACCATATATTTAATAAGTGTTAATTTTATAAAAAATGAAGTTTAATATTGACCAAAATGATTACAAATTGTTAAGGATACATTCCATTAGCCAATAATTATTTAGTGATCAAGGACAACTTGAGTTTTCAGGAATAATTTGAGGAGTTTGTGTGTGCTTGTTTTATTATTATTTTCTTTTTTGGAATTATAGGAAAAAAACAAAAAAATTAAATTACAGTACACCTACATGATTTCATCTTTACCCTCTGATCAAAACCGTCCCATATAACCTTCCTTGTTTTCTTTCAAATTGATACCCCCTTTTCTTAAATTGATTATTATGTTTTCAATTTCTAGAAACAAATCAAAATATGAGGAAAATCTCATTTTCATCAAGATAATTACTTTTTATATATGGAAGCATGGAATCTTGAAGTAGCACAGCCAAGTGGAACTAATCACAAGCAGAGGTATCTAAAGATGGTGGAGCAGTAGTGCGCTCTTGAGTAAATGGCAGAACCCTCCCAATCTAAGCTACTCTCGGGACTACCCTTCATTGAAGCAAACTAAACGATGTTATTGTTTAATTCATTCTAAACAGGTCTTGCTACATTTCTCCTCCTAAGTCCATGGCACAATCTTACTGTGAAACTTCAGAAGCAATATAATTATACTTAGCCATTAAAAAAAAAACACACACATGTTTTTCTGTTTGTCATTCTTCTTCAGACATAATAAATTTTGCATTCTGGTCATGTTTCTCTTTGGTTATTCAATTACTTCCATGGCTGTAGCACTGGTATTCACTTGTGGATTCAGGCTATAAATGAAGAATTATAAATTTTCTAATCTTTTTTTAAAGATTATTTGTTTTATTTGTGTGCCTTCAGACACACAGGAAGAGGGCATCAGATCCTATTACAAATAGTTGTGAGCTACCGTGAGGTGACTGAGAATTGAACTCAGGACCTCTGGAAGTGTAGTCAGTGCTCTTAATCACTGAGCCATCTCTCCAGCCCAAGAATCTACTCTTTAAATTGATTGTATTACCTATTGAGGACATAACCACTTTTTATATTATTTTGATTTTTTTCCTTTTCTTATTTTGTCTCATAATTCTAAAATCTAAATGAAGGATTCTTGTATGGTAACAAACTACTTACTATGAAGCTGCAACCACAGTGCTATAATTTTATAATTCATCATAGTTAATATTCATACAGACAATTAATTTTCTCTTTATTCGTATCATCGGCATTTATAATATTATGACAGAAGATTTGATGATTGAGCATTTTATTCTATCCTAATAGCTTAACAGGATATGTTTGTCATCTTTAACATAAAATATGCTAATCGCTCATAAAATTAATAATCTTTTCTAATTTAATTTTACTAACAATTTATCGAGCTTTATAAAATATTTAGTGTAGATTTTAATCAGTAAATGACAAAAGTAAAGCAAAATAGATCTATTTAATAATTTATTCTCAGGACAGGAGAAGGGAGATGGCTCACTGTGTAAGAATGACTCCCCATTCTTGCAGAGGACCTAGGGTAACTTCCCACGATCCAACAGTTGTTTCCTGGGACTCCAGTTCTTAGGGTTCAAAAACATTTTTGACAACAGCAGGCACTGCATATTCGTGGTGCACTTGAATAGAATCAGACAAAACTCTAAAACCTCTTCATTCATTCATTCATTCATTCATTCATTCATTCATTCACAGAGTTTCATATTTTTTTTTTTTTTTTTCGGAGCTGGGGACTGAATTTACAGCGCTCTACCACTGAGCTAAATCCCCAACCCCAGAGTTTACTTACTTTTAGTGTGATTTTTTTTTTCTAATGTTAGGATAAAGGCAATGCTGGCTTCAAAATCAATTTACTACTGACACTACATAATCTTGATGGAATCATTTAAATACTTGGTGACTATTTTTCAAATCTTTGGTAGACATTCCCTTGAAAGAACGTCATCGTCTTCTGTGCTATTCTTTATGGGATGTCTTCATGACTGATTCAATTCTCTTGCAAGCTTTGCTTTATTCAAATTTTCTATTTCATTTTAACTCAGTCTCACTAAGTAATGTTTTAGAATATTTTTCACTTTTTCCTTTTTTATTATCTTTATTTATTTTTTTATTATCCTTTCCTTATCCCCAACCTGGTCAGCCCTCCCACAATTCATCTTTCCATTTCTTCTCCCCCATTTCCAAGAGGATGTCCCCACCCCTCCCACACCTCCTCATGCCTCCCCTTCCCAGTCCCTGGAGCCTCAATTCTTTCCAGGGTTCAGTGCTTCTTCTCTCACTGAGGCCAGACCAGGAAGTCCTTTGCTGTATATGTGTGGGGCAGCGGGCTTCTACCAGTTAGTATATTTGCCTGGCTGGTGGCTCAGTTTCTGAGAGATCTCAGGATTCTGGGTTAATTCAGACTCCTGATGTTCCTATAGCATCTTCAATAAATGGTACTGGTCTAACTAGCAGTCGGTATGTAGGAAAATGTTTTAAGATTTTTAAAGTTAATTATTTTATTTATTTACATCCTAAATGTTGCCCCTGACCCCTCCCATATTTATCTACCTCATACCCCTCCCTATTGCCTCTGGGAGGGTAACCCCACAAGCTTTCTACTTCTCTGGGGTATCAAGTCTCTACATCCTCTCCCACTGTGGA
This sequence comes from Rattus rattus, assembly GCF_011064425.1. Lineage (NCBI taxonomy): Eukaryota > Metazoa > Chordata > Mammalia > Rodentia > Muridae > Rattus > Rattus rattus. The sequence goes on along the minus strand of NC_046160.1, from coordinate 109,121,547 downwards.
CAAACAAGGCTAAGATCATTCAGATATAAGAGCACTGACTTCTCTAGCAAAGGACCCCAGTTCAATTTACAACATCCACATGACTGCACACACTTTCTGTAACTCCAGTAACATTCTCACAACAACACGAATACAAGCAAATAACTACAAACATAACATAAAATAATGACACCTCCAGGCAGGACGACCAGGTTATGCAAAGTACTCAGACATGAGTACAAGCTGGAAAAACACATATTTATTAAAACATTTTTCTATATTCAAATGTATTATGAATTATGATTTTTTTACTCTGGTTTATATTGTTTTTTTTGTGTTTATCAGACATTACACTAAAGAATATATCAGTGCATATTCAAATTTATATTATTTTGTCTTAGTCAGGATTTCTATTCCTGCATAAACATTATGACCAAGAAGCAAATTGGGGAGGAAAGGATTCAGCTTACACTTCTACATTGCTTTTCACTGTTCATCACCAAAGGAAATCATGACTGGAACTCAAGCAGGTCAAGAAGCAGGAGCTGATGCAGCGGTTATGGTGAGATGTTATTTACTGGTTTGCTTGAGTTTCTGTCCTGACTTCCTTTGGAGATCAACAGCAATGTAGAAGTGTAAGCTGAATAAACCCTTTCCTCCCCAACTTGCTTCTTGGTCATGGTGTTTGGGCAGAAACAGAAATTCTGATTAAGACATACATTTTGAAGAGAAATAATTGGATTATATTTGTTAAACTAACATCCTCTCTTGAATACATGTGAATTTTTTGATAGATCTTTAAAAAGTATTAAAGGTCTTTAGGATACATAACAGTTTAATAGATTTAAATTTTATCCAAATTTAAACTGTGTACTATGAATTAAAGGAAATTATATCTGGAATAAAAGGGACCAATAATCCCCAGTGTATATCATCATGTGGAGTTTTTCTTTCTACTATTACTTAGCTATTATTAGTTTACATAATTATTAAACAACTTTTAATAGCTATTACAAGTTTACATAATTATTAAACAACTTTTAATCATTTTAGTTGAAATTGAATTGATGAATAATTTATTTATTTCCTAGTTACTATTTTTATTCATATCCTATAAATTGGAATATTAATTTACTTTTTCTAAGTCTTATTTTAATACAGATATTCTGCTTTAATTGAAATTCTTTACAAATATTTGTTATTACATATTTTTGAGCCACTTCATTAGCATGAGATGATTAAAAACACTAATTCTTTAGTAACAACGAGGAGCAATATTTTTTCTTAAGTTACATTATCTTGTATATAATAATATCTTGCATTAAACTTTATAAGAAAATAAATGATTTTAAGTTTTATTTAACTTGTATACCTTAAATACTCTTTCTCCCTAAAAACGAAATCTCACATTGGCCTAGTCATATTTATAAAAATTCATTTTTCATAAAACTTATAAAAATTCATCATATTTTAACTTTTCTCACATTCTTTTACCCATATGGTCCTAACATCCAGATCCAAAATTATTCGTCTTCACAATTCATCATTCTTTTTATTATAGTAGCTTACATGATAATGGTTTTGTCTTTAAAGTTTAAAAAATTCCATATAGGTTTCAAATATGCTCATTTGTTGATTATCCATCAAACTAACACATAGTCTAAGTAATTTACTTAATGTATGAAATGTAATTGATACTTGATGTTCCAAACTTGTGTCTTAATATAATCACAGACTTTGCAATCAGAAAATATGTCCTGTTTATATTTTATTGTATTTACCTTAATAAATAAATACATACATACATACATACATACATACATACATACATTTATATTCTTGAGTATGTGTATACACAGCAACATGTCTGTCCTTGGACCAATGTAGAGGTCAATGGACAGCTTGCACCATGTGCTATGCTCCACCATCATATCCATTCTGGGATTCAAACTACAGTCATTAAGCTTGGCAGCATATTATTTTACTTACTGAGGCAGCTAATCAGGTTTTATTTGCATTTTAATTCAATAAAGACACTATTAGCTTCGATAGCAATATTTAACTTATAACCAAGTGATATTTGATCAACAAATTAACATTGTTTATGTCTCAAAATATCAATATACATCCATAATGAGTCTCAGTTTAAGGGAATTTATTTTTATGTTCAACAAGACAAGTGTCTACAGGGCTATTTATAGTGTTTTTAAATATCTCATAGGAATTAATCATTAGTGTGGTAGACCAATCTGATGAAATTCAGAGTGATAATCAGGTGTGACTCAGAACACAGCACAAATTGAGTAAACTGATCTCATTCATAAAGAAAAATGCGACCTTGAAAGCTCTGTCTTGTTCATCACAACTTCTATTTGTTGAGACAAGGACATAAAGGAAATGAAATTTCTCTGAATGCCAGACATTAGCAAATAAGCAATGCTGACAGGAGAAAAAATATTCTTCCCCAAGTAAGAACAGAAAAATTGGGTGTCTAATACAAGAAGTTCAGACCCCAAAACAGCAATTCCAGTTAAATTATATAGACTGACATGGTTATATTGAGGAATATATATGTATATGCTTATACATATAGGCAAGATATAACAATATATAAAAATAGAGGCCATGAATTTGCAAGAGAACAAGGAGTGGTATATGGGGTCTTTTAAAGAGAGGAAGGCAAGGGAGGAATGATATAATTGTAATATATTATCAATAAAAAAGAAAAATTGAAAAAGGCCTTAGTACACGTGGAATACTGGGTCTAATACATTACCAAATACATTATTTTTTATTTTGACCAATAAGACTGTTTTATTGGACCAAGCAATTAAAAGGCTAAGGGATTTTTTTGATTAATTGGGGTGCATTTCATTTTCTACCAGCTGGTTCTACAGATTGTAGCTTAGTTTTCAGATTTCATGGTGACTTTCTCTTACTGATTCATCTCCATACTTCGAGTTTTCATTATAATCTTACTGTGTAGTGTTAGGAACCATCACTTACTTTTGATTTGTTCACTTTAGTATAACAACCACTAGAGAAAGGATTGAAGGAGCTAAAGGGTCTTGCAACCCCATAAGAAAAACAATACCAAGCAACCAGAGTTCCTAAGGACTCAACCACTACCAAAGACTACACATGGACAAACCCATGGCTCCAGCTGCATATGTAGCAGAGGATGTCCTATTGGGCACCAATGGGAGGAGAGGCCTTGGTCATGTGAAGGATCAATGCCCCAGTGTAGGGGAATGTCATGGTGGGGAGGCAGGAAGGGGGTTATTGGGGAGGGGGAACACCCTTATAGACAAAGGGGAAGGGGGATAGGATAGGATACTTATGAATGGAAAACTGAGAAAGGAAATAAAATTTGAAATATAAATAAAATGTGTCCAATTAAAAAATAGAAGGATGCATCTATGCATCAGAAGGATGAAAATAAAAAAAAAAGAATACCAACCACTGTGGTAACTCAACTTTACCTCTCTGTATTATGTCAGTTTTCAATTCTTTGGCCAATCAAATACATCACAATATCCAGGTAAAGATAACTCTTCCGTGAAATACTTAGGAGATGAAACACAGAAAATGTTAGAAAGCATAGAACACATTAAAATCCTATTTATACATATAGAAGTCCTTTTCAATAAACTTCACAGTGCTGCAACACAATGCCTACAAAAAGAAACTTAAGACAGGGCTAGTTAAAGAACGGGGTCCTAGGAAACTTCCAAACATCACAGGTCATTGCAAAAGCTATTGGTAGCTCTCCAAAAATAAAACTGCTTTGTTGAAGATAACACTAAAGCCACCAAACACAAGAAAGTCAAACCGTTGCCTGACTAGAAGCTTCACCTCTATAGCGAGGCATTCATGATACTTCAAGGTAGTGTGCATGCTACTGAATGAGGAAGAGGATTATCAGTGTGACAAAGCTAAGAACTCTGTACCGTACAGCAGTGACACCTGCAAGCTAATACTGTTGCAAAATTGACAAAATGGTATGGGAAAAAATATCACCCATTTTGTGATTGCATTTAAGACATATTTGCGAAATAAAACTTATAACTTTCACTACTAAAGGTTTCCAGGAACCTGAGAATAAGTATATCCTGGGTCTAGGGGGAATCCTAATTCTATTTTTGTTATAAGGAACCTAACAAGAAGAACTACTAAAGATATTCCGACATTCCAGTAGATTCGGCCTCTCTCAGCCTTTCTCAGAGCAGTTTCTTCACATAGTAGCTGGGAATTGACACAGAGACCCAACTGGAGAGTAGACAGAGAGTGAGAAACTGTATAGCACTCATTTTTAAATGGGATGCCTTCATCAAACACACTCCCTGTCTATGAGGAAGAGGAAACACAAAGAATATAGAGCCATCTAATAGGATCAATTTTGGAGAAGGTACCATGAGCTGCTGAGAAGAAGGTATATTCCTTTATTTTAGGATGAAATGTGCTATAGATAGCTTCTAAATCCATTTGGTTCATAACTTCTGTTATTTTCACCGTGTCTCTGTTTACTTTATGTTTCCCTGATCTGTCCATCGATGAGAGCAGTTGTTGAAATCTCCCACTATTTTTGTGTGAGGTGCTATGTGTAATTTGACTTTTGTAAAGTTTCTTTTATGAATGTGGGTGCCCTTGCACTTGGACCATTCAGAATTGATAGCTCACCTTGGTAGTTTTTTCTTTGAAGAGTATGAAGTGCCTTCCTTACCCTTTTTGATAACTTTTGGTCGAAAGTCGATTTTATTCGATATTACAGTGTCTACTCTAGCTTGGCTCGTGGGACCATTTGCTTTGAATTTTTATCCCAGCCACTCACTCTTAGCTAGTGTCTTAATAACAGAAAAACCAAGAGAAAACCCACAAATACATGGAAGCTGAACAAGGCTCTACTTAATGATAACTTGGTCAAGGAAGAAATAAGGAAAGAAAGACATTTCAGAATTTAATGAAAATGAAGGCACAACATTGTTGTTGTAAAATGATATGAAACAATCTGCTGTCTTTTCCCCCTACTAGGTCTGGCACCGCAGTGTCCCAAGTTATCTGGTACATATCTTAATCTCAGTTGGCAAAGCCTCTCGCCTGCTTTGCTCCATCCCATATCACACTGCAGATGGCCTCTCTCTGATCCTAGCAACAATCTCTCTATCCATCTAGTTCCCAAGGCAGGCTGCCACCATGCTAGAAATATGCATCTCAGTTCTGCGGTGGCTTAGTGTCCCAGCCACTACATACTCTCTTAAACTTAATTCGTCACAAGAAACAACATACAACATAATAATCTCTGAACCAATTGATAAGATATAATTGCCCACCTGAAGATAAAAAAGCCCTATACACATCCATTTCTTAGGAATATTTTTAACAACCTTTAAAGGTACAGAGTGGATCCTTACTGTCTGCTTCCACATTCTCTTGGCAGCTTCTTCCCTAGTCTCTTCCCATTTCAGTCTCCTCCTCTTCCTTCAAACTTTTCTCCCGCCCATCCTTCCTTCTCATCCAAAGACAAACCTCGATCTATCTTGTACCTGCCTTTACCTGCATAATCATATCATCCCGCACAACATACCGAAACTTGTGGGTCACAATGAAAGCAATGCTAAGAGGAAAACTCATAGCTCTCGGTGCCTCAAAAAGAAACTAGAGAGAGCACTAACAACCTGACAGCACACCTGAAAGCTCTAGAGCAAAAAGAAGCAAATCCACCCAAGAGGAAGAGACAGCAGGAAATTATCAACCTCAGAGCTGAAAACAACCAAGTAGAAACAAAAAGAATTATAAAAAGAATCGAGAAAACCAGGAGCTGTTTTGTTGTTGTTGTTGTTGTTGTTGTTGTTGTTGTTGTTTGTTTGTTTTTTTTTTTGAGAAAATCAACAAGATAGATAAAGCCTTAGCCAGACTAACCAGAGGGCACAGAGACAGTATCCAACTTTACAAAATCTGAAATGAAAAGGGAGACATACCAACAGAAACTGAGGATATTAAAAAAAAAAAAAAATCAGATCCTATTGCAAAAGGCTATACTCAACAAAACTGGAAACTCTAGAAGAAATGGATAATTTTCTAGAGAGAGATACCAGGTACCAAAGTTAAATCAGGATCAGATAAACCATCTAAACAGTCCCATAACCCCTAAAGCAATAGAAGCAATCATTAAAAGTCTACCAATCAAAAAAAAAAAAAAAAAAAAAGACCAGGAACAGATGGGATGCAGAATTCTATCAGACCACCACAGAAGACTGAATACCAATAGTCTTCAAACTATTTCACAAAATACAAACAGAACAAACACTACCTAATTCATTCATTGAAGCAACAATTACACTTATAATACATAAATCACACCAAAGAAAGGAAACTTTGGACTAATTTCCCTCGTGAATATCATTGCAAAAATACTCAATAAAATTCTTGAAAACCTAATCCAAGAACACATCAAAACAATCATTCAACAAGATCAAGTAGTCTTAATCACAGAGATATAAGAATGTTTTAATATATGGAAATCTATCAATGCCATCCACTATATAAACAAACTCAAAGAAAAAAATGACATATCATCTCATTAGATGCTGAGAACACATTTTATAACATTCAACACCCCTTCATGTTAAAAGTCTTGGAAAGTTCGGGAATTCAAGGCCCATACATGAACATAGTAAAAGCAATACACAGGAAACCAGTAGTCAACATCAAACTAAATGGAGAGAAACTTGAATCAATCATACTAAAATAAGGGACTAGACAAGGCTGCCTACTCTCTCCCTACCTATTCAATATAGTACTTGAAGTCCTACACAGAACAATCAGAAAACAAAAGGTGGTCGAAGAGATACAAACTTGAAAAGAAGAAGTCAAAATATCACTATTTGCAGATGATATAATGGTACACTTACTTGACCACAAAAATTCTTTCAGAGAACTACTAAACCTGATAAACAACTTCAGCAAAGTGGCTGGATATAAAATTAACTCAAACAAATCAGTAGCCTTCCTCTACTCAAAGATAAACAGGGTGCAAAAGAAATTAGGGAATCTACACCATTCAAAATAGCCACAAATCGAAGATCTTAGAAGATGGAAAGTTTTCCCATGTTCATGGATTGTCAGGATTATTTTGTAAAAATGACCTTTTTGCCATAAGCAATCTACAGATTCAATGCAATCCCAATCAAAATTCCAACTCAATTCTTCATAGAGTTAGAAAGAGTAATTTGCAAATTCATTTGAATAACCAAAATCCCAGCATAGCAAAAGCTATTCTCAACAATAAAAGAACTTCGGGTGTCATCACCATCCCTGACCTCCAGCTGCATTACAGAGCAATCATGATAAAAACTTCAAGGTATTGGTACAAAGACAGGCAGGTAGATCAATAGAATAAAATTGAAGACCCAGAAATGAACCCACACACCTATGGTCACTTAATCTTTAACAAAGGGGCTAAAACTATCCAATGGAAAAATGACAGCATTTTCAACAACTGGTGATGTTTCAACTGGAAGTCAGCATATAGCAGAAGGCAAATTGAGCAATTTTTATCTTCTTGTACAAAGCTCAAGTCCAAGTGGATCAAAGACTTACACATAAAACCCAGATGCACTGAAACTAATAGAAGAGAAAGTAGGAAAAAGCCTCGTGCACATATGCACAGGGGAAATTTTCCTAAACTTGACATCAATGGCTTATGCTCTAAGATGAAAAACCGACAAATAAGACCTCATAAAATTGTGAAGCTTCTGTAAGACAAAGGTCACTGTCAATAGGACAAAACAGTGTTAAAAGATCTTTTCCAATCCTACATCTACTAGTGAGCTAATACCTGATATATACAAAGTACTCCAGAAGTTAGATTCCAGAGAATCAAAGAATCCTATTTACGGAGGTATTCAAAGAATTCTCAACTGAGGGATATTAAATGGCTGAGAAGCACCTAAAGAAATGTTCAATGTCCTTATTCATCAGAGAAATGCAAATCAAAACAACCCTAAGAATTCACCTCACACCAGTTACAATGACTAAAATCAAAAACTCAGTTGACAATAGGTGTGGAGAAAGACTAACACTCCTCTATTGTTGATGGGATTGCATACTGGTACAACCGCTCTGGAAATCGGACAGGAAGTTCCTCAGAAAATTTGACATAGTACTACCTGAGGACCCAGCTGTATCACTCCTGGACATATACAAAAATGTGCTCCAACATATGACAAGGACACATGATCCTCTATGTTCATAGCAACTTGATTTATAATAACCAGAATCTAGAAATAACCCAGATGTCTTTCACCAGAGGAATGGATACAAAAATTGTGGTACATCTACACAATAGAGTACTACTCATCTATTAAAAACAATAACTACATGAAATTTTTAGGCAAGTGAATTGAACTAGAAAATATCATCCTGAATGGGGTAACCCAGTCACAAAAGAACACACATGGTCTGTACACACTGATAAGTGGATATATTAGACCAAAAGCTTAAAATACCTAAGAAAAAATTCACAGATCATATGAAGCTCAAGAAGAATGAAAACCAAAATGTGAGTGCTTCAGTCCTTCTTAGAAGGGAGAACAAAAATACTCACAGAAGGAAATACAGGGACAAAGAGTAGAGCAGGGACTGAAAAAAAAATATCATCTAGACACTTCTCCACCTGGGAATCCATCCCATATGCAGCCACCAAATCCAGTCACTACTGGGGATGCCAAGAGGGGCAGGCTGACAGGAGCCTGATATTGATGTTTCCTGAGAGGCTCTGCCAGAGCCCTGCGGATACAATGGAAGATGTTTGCAGCTAACCATTGGACTCATTATGGGGACCCCAAAGGAGGAGTTAGAGAAAAGACTCAAGGAGATGAAAGGGTTTGCAACGCCATTGGAAGAACAGTAACATCAACCAAATAGACCCCACCAGAGCTCCCAGGAACTAAATCACCCACTAATGAGTACATTAATGGTACCAGTAGCTCCAGCAGCATATGTAGCAAAGGATATCGTTGTAGAGCATCAGTAGCGGGAAATGTCCTTGCTTCTGTGAATTCTCATTTATCCAATATAGAGGAATACAAAGGTATTGAGGTGAGAATGGACATGTGTGAATGGGAGAATCCTTAAAGGAGCATGTAATGTAATGATGGAGAGGATATCAGAGAGTAGAAAAAGCGAAAACATGAAAAGTAATACATAAAATATCCAAGAAAAATAAAATTAAAAACAAAAAAAAGATTGTAGGAGCCAGAGGTGATGGATGACTCCAAGATAACCATGTCATCCAGATAAAGACTGAGGTACATATGATCTCACAGAGATTACATAGATATGCACATGAGCAGAGACTGTAACTACACGCAGAAGCCATGCAAAGAATCAAGCTAGACGGGGTACCTGACAAAGAGTGGTAAAGTGACATGGGGTCCTATTTCTAACCATGAAGCTATCTACAACTGATACTCATGTAACATAGGAAAAATCAGGGATTTTTTCCAAGTGAGTGTTAATTGATTATGTCAACCTCACTTGAAGGTAAGCTCCATGCCCAGAAGTAGTTGGTCAACACAAAATGAACTCAGTGATATCTTTTTTTAGACATTTTGTTTTCTTTCATTTTGTTTTGTCTTGTCAGTCTTTTAACTATTTGCTTAGATTATCTCTGTGTATTATGTTTACTTTTGTATGCATTTCTTGTTTTGCTTCTTTTTTGTTTTTCTCTATTTGAAATATAGAGACCAAAAAATGTACATTTCCCTATGGAGTATGGTGGAGTGGATCTGGAAGGAGTTGGGGAAAGGAATACTGTGATCAAAATATATTGTATGAAATTTTTAAAAGTTGAGTTTGGTTCTCATTTGAGGGTAAAGTTCATCTTGGCGGGGAGGACATGACAGTACGGGAGTGAGGCCAATGGTGATCATTCTTCTGTAGCTGGAAATCAGAGAAGGATGCTACTGTTGCTTACTTGGTTTTTCTGTTTAGTCCATCCTCCATTCCTAGTATATGGGGAGGTTTACCCAAACTCCAGGTGAGCTTCTTCCTAAGTTAGACATTTTGAGAAATACCCTCAGAGATTTACCCATGCTGTGTATAAATTCAGTCAAGTAGGCAAATTATTCACATCAGTTTTACTCTTATCAACTAGAATGCCCAAACTAATTTTACATCCTAACATCACATCTGTGGTCATTAATGTCTTTTTATCTCATAATTTAAAATTAATTCTTCTCTGAAGGCTTATGTGTTATTTTTGACAGTTAAGACGTCATCACAGTTCTAAAGGAGATAGAGAATAAGTCTTTAAGAACACTAGTTCTTCTTGAGTTACATGCTGCCTCAAACATTAATTACAGAAGACCTAATGCCACTCTCTGGCCTCTATGTGCAGAAGTTATACATGTAGTATAAAGAAAGACATAAAGACAGAATACCCATATAAAATTTTATTTTTTAACTCTGAAAGTCATAGTTACTTAGAGATTCAAACTACTTTCTAAACACTGAGATGCTTTAAAATAAAAAATAATATGCCATACCCAGAAGTGCAAACAGCACACTTGCGTTTGGGCTGCCTAATATAACCATCTCTTCCTTAGTCATCGCTGGCTCTGGTAGTGGCCCTCCAATTGTCCTGGCCACAGTTCGTGCCTGCACTTTTACTTGTGTGGATGTTTCACAGTCCTGGCATTTCCAAGTCTTGAGGGATCCACTACAGCTTAAGCTTCATCTTCCCAGCTTCATGCGATGAGCTCCTTTAGTGAATTCAGCCCTAATATGTATATTGTCTGTCATCATCAGTCTGCAGTCTTACTGCAGCCCTCCATGTCTTCTTAAGTAAACCATTTTGTTTTCAGTAAGTTAATACTATGGACATGATGCTCTCAAATTCTGGTGACAACTTAAGATATAACTTGTATCCTATGGTACATGTCTCTTATATACTGACCTTGTGGAAACAATACCTCCCTAGTTTGATAATTATGGGCAGGGAACTCATTCAATATCAGTTCAAGATTTATACTTTCAAGTGAGCTTGCATTTTGCTTTTTATAATTTCCATTAATTAATTTATTTATTCACCTTATCTCCTGATCACAGCCCCTATCCTCCTAGTCCCCACCTTATATAGCTTCTTCTCCATTGCCCCTCCTTTTTGCCTCTGAAAAGGGGGTGACTGCCCCTGGTTCCCAGTCAGTGTGACATATCACATCACTGTAGGACTAGATATATTCTCACTCATTGAAGCCAGACAAGGCAGCTCAGGTAGGAAACAGGATTCCAAAAGGCAACCAAGGCAGGGACAGACTGTGCTTCAGTTGTTGGGAGGTCTGGATAAAGAGGAAGCTGAACTTTTGCTTCATATGGGCAGAGGCCCTATGTCTAGCTCCTCCATGCTCTTTGGTTGTTGATTCAGTCTCTGGGCACCCCAAACAGTCTAGGTTAGCTGACTCTTTTGGTCTTCTTGTGGACTCCTTAGTTCTTCCTGCAACTCTTCTCTAATACTCCAAAGCTCCATCTAATATTTGGCAGTGAGTCTCAGCATCTATTTCATCAGCTTCTGGAAGGAGCCTCTCTGAGCTCATATATGCTAGGTTCCAATTTACATAACAGAGTACAACATGAAATTTCCAGGCTAAAGGGTAGAACTAGAAACTGTCATTCTGAGTGAGATAGTCCAGACCCAAAAGGACATAAACAGTATTATTCACTTATAAGTGGTTACTAGCCATAAAGTACAGTATACCCATGCTACAACCCTCAGACTCCAAGAAGGAGGGAGTAAGGGAGACATAAGGGAGGATGTTTGAATATCACTCAGAAGAGGAAATAAAATGGCCAATGGATGTGGATAAAAGGATAGAAGTGGGGGGAGGAGGGGAGAGGGTGTAGAACTGGAGGGCATGTTGGGGGAGTCACATGTAGGAAGAATGGAGAGAGTTCCAGGAAAGTGAAAGGAAATAGTTGGGATGTGGTGGATGGAGTTTGGGAAATGGAGGGAATGGGGAAGTGCAGAGACCTGGGATGGGGAAGCTCCAGGGGCTCTATGAGGGTGACTCTAGCTGAGACTCCTAACAGTGGGAGATATGGAGCCTGAAGTTACACCTCCTATAACCAGGCTGAATTCCTAGATGGGGGATTAGGACACAAGCCCACCCAGAAAACTTTCAACTCAAAACTTGTCCTGTCTCTAAGAAGTGCAGGGATAATGATACAGCAGGACTGTGGTTCAAATTGAGACCCATTCCTTGGGCAAGAAGCAATCCCTGACATAGTTAACGAATTGGGACTTTTGTAAGCTACAACCTTCAGTTGAGAAGCTTTGACAGCCCTCTCCTTGGTTCCAACTTTGAACTTTTAAGACTCATTTAGTTAGTGGAGTGTACATTTTTTAGGACCTTCAGCTCTCACTATAGATGTAAATAATAGTAGTGATCAATATTCAGTGCAAAGTCTGAATGCTGTGGCTATATCATCTTTGTATTTCTTTACCCACACCAGTTAGTCCTTTTATTTTCAATTAAGTTTCTCTCAAGTCCATAGAATATGGTCAGTATGAAACAAAGAGTACTTTTCCAGAATAAGATAAAAATATTGTGCAGTCCAGTTTCCCATGAAGTTCTTGTGATTTTATAAAACCTCTTGAAGTGGTCCTATACTGCCCACATTTCTCTGGATTTCTAGTATTCCAAACTTCTCCTAGAATGGCATATTAATTTCCACTCACAAGACTACAGACCTTACTTAGCCCAGAGTGGCACAATCTTTCACACTTCTGCAAGAAAATATTTCAAAAAAGTGGGAAGCTTTGTCATAAGAATGTTTCTACCCCTTCATGCCAATTTTTATATATTACTTTTCTTATTCCCAGAAAAAGATTATTGACAGAAGAAACTCATGGAAAGAATTTGTTATTCTGGAATATAATTTGATGGTACCACTCTAAAAATTTATGAACAGAAGCCATTAGTTACCCTTGGTAATACTCTTAAAACACAAGAATCACTTCTAGCTACATACTAAAATAGTGAGATCAGAAACTGAGCTTAATAAAGATTCTACAACCCATAATACATAGAAATGAATAGTGGTGTTCATGGCAGTCTCTCCCTTGTATTTAGTTTGGGACTCTACATCATGTGACAGTGTTGCCCACACTCACAGCTGGTATTTCCTCTTCTTCAGAGAGTAAGAGGTTTCTGGGAATATCCTAGCAGACACTAGCAACAGCATGCTTCCAGTTAGATTAAATATTTAAGCAAGTTGAAAATGGAGATGAATCGTGCCATATGATATTCAAAACATGGCAAGATGTGTATCACTTAGAGTTTAAGAAGCTTGGGCTTGTTATTTGGATTCCTCCTTCCTTCCTTTGCCACATTCCCACTGAAAGAGAGACCTTTAAAAGCCCATGGCTTTTAATGTATCTAATTCACTATTGACATGGAAAATTTCAGACTATTTCACCTGGCGTTCTTTTCTGAATTCTCTATTTCTATCCAACTATTCAAACCTCTTAATGGATCAATAACATCACCAATAGAAACTGTCTTCCCTCCTTTGCGAGCACCATTTCCCATCTTCCAACAAATGTTTTGGTCAAAATTGAACAATGCTTTAAATTCTACTTCTAGTTTACACATTGAAAATCTTATTTATTTTGTCTTCAAAATATCCAGGACAGTCCTTCACACTCACTCATACCATCATGTTTAAACCATAGTTATCTCTTGCCTAGATAATTGCAATGAGTGAACGAGTTTACTCTAGCCTTTTCTTAGCTCATACAATAAATATATACATACTTAAACATGAGCTGTACCCAGTAGAATCAGGAGTATGATTGTGCTACTCAGTTGAATGCTTCAAAACTTACTAGTATATTATGAAGGTTTCTATATCCAGAAGTTCATGTTGGTAGTACAACCCAAACTTACTCAATCGGAATTGATTTTCTGAGGATGGTATCCTTATAATTATTGCCACAGGAATTTGTTTTTCTTCTTCCAGCTTGTAAGAATACAATTGAGGTTCTTACATCAAATAGAAAAGGGTATTAATGAAGATTAGGCATGTATCTAAAGTTATATCTGAAGGTTCCTTGACAGTAAACTGAACATTCAGAACTTTAGGACATAAACTTCTCAGTCGCTCAATATCAGAAGTCCCTTTCCCATACATTTGCTCCTCTACCTTGTCAGGATTGATGTGTTTGCTAAGTAGAGATGAGGGAGGTCGATTCCTGGTCGGATTCAAATAGGCCCAATATTCTGCCTGTGCTTACTTTTTTCACTGGTAGCCAGATAAGTAATTGTGATACATCTTTCAAGTCTATATGTTTTTTATACAAATCACTGTTATTAAAGTTTTATTTCTCTGCTGAAACTTTATCATTGCAATACATTTCACATCTTTATTACTTTTATCTCACTTAACATTTTTTACACTTTTAATAGTTTGTCCACCTTTGCGATTTTTTCTTTTCCATGTAGAAGAATGTAAATCCTCTGAAACTGGGAAATTTTCTACTTTCTCTGTCACTTCCTATGCCCTCGGAATGAAGTACAATAAGATAAGCATTTGCTGCATGTCAGCTAAATAAGTAACACAATAGTAAATGAAAAATGAAAATTATTTCTCCAGTTCTTTACTGGCATCACTACTCTTACATAGATTAATATGCAATTCTCATTTTGATTAATGTTAATTCAAATCTCATCTCCAATGACAAAGCTTCAGTGTTATCATATACTGTGCTCATCATCAATTAGTCACATAAAAATGGTGAGGCCCATTGTGGAAAAGGAAGGGACACATACACTCTGGTTTTAATGACATGTGTTTCTCATGGCATCTTCTTTGACAGTTGTCAAACTTTATTTCAACCAGTTTATTCTAAGTGCTTGATGTTCTTAAAGTTTAACCTTTGGAAGAGAGTTTCAACAAATCACTGTCTAAAGGTCTTAAGGAGAATAGCACCTGAAGGATTTTTGTAATATGTTTTTTTTCCCATTTCAAGCTTTAGGAAAGGAAATAAACTAAATTGTAAGATATGGCAAGTTATAAAATCATTATGATTTTTCAAGTTAGGTAAATTTTTTTCCTATCTTTCTTCTCAGCAATTGAAGGCTTAGATGTTCTTCTAAAGATAGAAATCTGGGTCTAACTGTGATACTTTTTACTCTTTCCAGTGGGTTCAAATGTACTGTCCTTCCTATCACAGATGTTCTCAGGGCCATTAATCTGCTGGGCATTCAAGGCCATGATGTGTGGGCAGTCAGCTTGCCCAGGAAATGGTCCCTCCACTGTTTCATTCTTTCCTGATTATGCAAAGTTCTCTATCATTATTATATTTTAAATGCTGACATCTAAACTACATTTAGTATGAGACACCATTGAGTGAGTAATTATGAGGAAACAATTGTTACTATTCACAGCTGCTTGAGTGACGATGTTGAATCCAGGGCTTTAAAATGTTTAGTCTTTTTATCAGCCTCAGCCTCACATAAATTCGCCCTCTTTCTGTCAAGCATCATTACTCCTTTCTCATATCCACCAAGTATATTTTTGCAGCTAACATTCATCAATCCTCAAGTTTCTCTACTGAGTCACTATTTCTTCTAGGACTTGACTAATCAATTGGCACACCCCTTTTAAATATCCTCCATGCTTGGGAGTGTGCACGCATCAGGCAAATGGATGCACTTTTATACAGTACCTGCATTACAAAAAACTGACACATTGCATAGTGTTGGAGTAAAAGTACATTAAATCTGTCATCTGCTTTCTGATTGCACAGCTACCTCTATTATGAACAACTGTAATGTGAAGCCCATTTAACCCCATAAAATTTAGAGGGCACATCAGTGCAGTATAATATCCCTAGTCTCTCATTCCTGTGTCTCTCTTAATAAACCTATCAAGACCAAGATCATCTCAGGATGTAATTAGCAAGCAGAAACAGATATTTACAAACTCTGGTGCAAAGACTTACTACAGAGAGACAAGAAATAGTAAAGTTGCTATATGAGGTTGAAGAGAAGAATAAGAAGAAGAAGAATAAGAAGAAGAAGAAGAAGAAGAAGAAGAAGAAGAAGAAGAAGAAGAAGAAGAAGAAGAAGAAGAAGAAGAAGAAGAAGAAGAAGAGGAGGAGGAGGAGGAGGAGGAGGAGGAGGAGGAGGAGGAGGAGGAGGAGGAGGAGGAGGAGGAGGAGGAGGAGGAGGAGGAGGAGAAGAAGAAGAGGAAGAGGAAGAGGAAGGAAGGGGAGGGAGGAGAAAAAAGAAAGGAAAGAAAGAAAGAGAAAAGGAAGAAGAAAAGATGATGACTGCTCTATTTACATTACATATGGACAAAGAACTTGATAAACCTCTTGTTTGAAGTTTACTTTGGAAATATCACATGACTACTCTACTGGAAGCATTATAACAAAAGAATCACACCCAGCAAGGAATTGGCCATTTTGCAAAAGAAATAAAAAAGAGTTCCTAAAAAAACAGTGCCTTGGTGAGAATGCTAACTGCTCTGATCTGAAAACACTGGATATTAGGAAGCCTCAAGTAACAAAATAACATTCACACAGAGCCGGGAAGGCAGTATCTCTTCCAGTAACAAAGAAATAACATGGACCAATGTGATTTTCTTGCTGTTTATTTGCAACAATTAGAAAAATGCAGAAACATGAAATAATGGTTTCAGCCCTGTGTCAGCAGGCAGATAAAACTGGAACCTCTGAAAGAAAAGAAACAAATGTGAGTGATGTCTCTGCGGATAGACAAAAGTCAAAAGCTAAAGGAAAAAACTGGGTAGCTTTAAAGATGTAATGTTTAAGGTGTGTAACTTTTAAGTTAAGCAAAACCAAGGTTCTGAAATTTTAACACAAGAATACCAAAGAGAGAGAAAGCGTGCTGAAGAGTTACTGGGATATTTAAGGTGATATCTAAGGGATTAATTTGAGGATTCTAACTGACTCCTTATCTGAACGTAGGAGAAAAATGCCTAAGGAAACAAGCAAAGAATCTAGACAGTAGCTCAAGTCACATGCAAAACAAGAACGACACTGCAAACATCTTTTCCTATTCTTTGGAGAAGAAATCATGACGCAAATAGGATTATGTAATAGCTACACAATATTCTAGATTATTATTGGAATATATAAACCTTAGGAAAGGAAGAACCGTCTTGGATGCTAACCAGACTGAACTTCAAAGAATTATTTTAAGTAGTTCAACTGATTCTAAGTTATTAAACTGAATGTCAGAATGGCACAAAAGAGTCCAAAACCTATAAACCTAAAAATATAAAGAAAAGAAAACAACATGAAAAGAAAAGATTATCTCCAGCACACAACAAAATATTACAAAGGAAGCAAGCATTATTAACCTACATAAAAATGGGTCAAGATTATTAAAATTTTAGGGAATCATTAAAATATGCAATTATATAACAAGTGACAAATGAAACTTTTTCCAAAAGACTAATGCATAAGTATATATATATATATATATATGTATATATATATATGTGTGTGTGTTTGTGTGTGTGTGTGTGTGTGTATGTGTGTGTGTGTGAACCTGTATGTGAAAGAAGTATTAAAAGAAATTCAAATAAAAAGAATATAGTGAGGCAAGTATTTATCAGTTCAAAATATGTTAGATCATCAGGGAAAATACTGTGCATAAAGAAATAATATTTTTTATCATTTTCCTTAATCTTTTTAAAGACAATTATTTAAAACAATAAAAATTTATCAAAATGCCTACTATGCATATCAAAATGAACTATAGAACAATAATCCCACAAATGCAGAAATAGAAAATGAAAAATGCAAATATAATGGTCTTACCAAATGTATACAAAACTGAGATATTTAGGCTATAATAATTTTAAAATGCACATTTAGTAAATGGAAGAGCAACCATTTCATACTCCACCAGATGGTTCTACATCCATATGCATGCAGGCTGAAAAAGTTAGACTCATTGGGAATTGCAATACTCTTAGCAAGTGGTCTTGCTGAAGCTATGGGTCTTGACTTTGTCTTATGGCTGAGTCCTCCAGGTCTCTGCCATAAGGTATGCAATGGAGATGTGGAGGGAGGAGAGATGTAAGTTTCTCAGAAAGATTCTATCAAATAAGCCCTATATAATAAACCATGCTTATCGAGCAAAGTGTATTTCAAGTGGTCAGTTCAGAATGAGCTAGTGAGTCCTCTTCATCTCTAACCATGCCTGCTAAACAGAGGTAGTCTAATGCTCCCCCATCTAGACAGCAAACCCCTATCTACCTGCTTATTCTTGAAGAAGGGGTCTCCAGGCTCTTCCTCATCTTTCTTACTGCTCTAGTGCCTTAGCATGTTATTGTCTCTAAATGCTGATTTTGCTGCCCATTCTAGACCACTGCTATAGACCACTGCTAATAAATGATTCTTTACCTGGAAAAGAAAAGATTAAAAATAGAGCACATAAATGTAGGGGTAGATGTGGTAGAGGAATAGGGAAGAATTGAGAAAGTACTGGAGAAAGGGAATGGGTTTAATAAAATACATCTTACATATGTGTGAAACAGTTATCTCAAAGTAAAATAATAATGTTAGGCGTTATACATGTTTAGTAAATTAGTGGTTGTAGGTTCTGCTCCGAAAACAATGACCTCAACCAGCTCTGAAAAATGACATAAGTTGCATTAACAGGCATTGTTTCTCTCCTGTTGAGTGGGCCTTAAATACCACTAGGGAGCTGTTGGCTACTGCCAAGTTTGTGTGGACCAGTTCACCCTTATGGTTATTGTGCCATGCTGCTCATTGTAGTATTAGGAAAAGACTGAAGGTAGCTTCCCTCCTTTGGGAATATACATGATGATTTCCTGTTCCGTGATCATCATTTGTGTTTATGTCCACAGAGATGTGAAGTCTTACCCTCATCAAGGATGCTTCTCTTGTATCCAACAAAGGGGAGAGAGAACCTTTAGGGACCATATCCAATGGATAGCCATGGCTCTCAGTTGAGGGATGGGGCCACTCAACCATCTCGAAAATTTTAACCCAGAATTGCTCCTGTCTAAATAAAGGAAATACAGGGACAAAGAGCGGAGCAGAGACTGAAGAATAGGCCACCCAGAGACTGTTCCCCCTGGGGATACATCCCATCTGTAGACACCAAACCTAGACACTATTGCTGATGCTAAGGAATGCTTTTTGACAAGAGCCTGGAAAAACTGTCCACTAAGAAGCTATTCCAAGCCGAAACAATACAGATGTATAAGCCTGTAGCCATCCATCGGCCTGATTTTGGGCATCCCAATAGAAGAGTTATGGGAAGGACTGCAGGAACTGAAGTGGTTTGTAACCCCATAGGAAGAACAACAATATCAACCAACCAGAGTCCCCAAAGCTCCGAGGGACTAAACCACCAATCAAAGAGTACACATAGGGGGACCCAAGGCTCCCATATCTACATATGCCTTATCTGGCTTCAATGGGAGGGAAGCCTATTGGTCCTGTGAAGGCTCATAGCAGAATGCTATTGCACTGAAACAGGAGTGGGTATGTGGGGGAGCACTCTCATAGAAGCATGGGGTATGGGGGAGGCTCTAGAGGGTTTGTAGAAGGTAAACTGGGAAGTGGGATAATGTCTCAAATGTAAATAAATAAAATAACCAATAAAGAATGAGACAGAGACCATGATAGAAAACTATAAGCAATTAAGATGCAGAGATGTGGCGTATACTATGCATAGATCTAAAAACCACTGCTTAATCTGAGACTCAGGGAACAGCAGGGAAGAATGGCATAAAGAGTTAAAGCAAGAGGATCGGGGGTAGGCGTATGATTCTGTCTCTAGAAATATCAGAAGAGCCAGACTCACGATATCCTAGCACAATGGCTGTTGAAATGTGAAATGAACATGGACAGGTCGAAGTAGACAGGGAAATGCCTCAACACTGCAGAAAGAATTATAGGCAACCGAGAAATAAGGAGAATGAAAAAGGTGGTGTTTCTCAGGGAAAGGACACCAATTTGTTTTCACTAAATGGTCAGCCTTGCAAGCATACAGAAAAATAGCATGATAAAGATTTTGGAAGTTGTATTTAAGAGCTTGCTGATATCTTTAAAAAGATAATGGTTAAAGGTTATGTCTAGGAGACATGCTGGTATATCAAATACATAAAAATAAAAATTGTGTATTAATGAGTTTAAAGCATGGCAAGGAATGATTATTTATAACTTTAAGATAAATTTCACTGTGTATTATCTAAAAGGACTCATGCTAGTTTTAAAATCAAAGACGAAATCAAAATACTTTAAAGTAGTAAGTATACCATGAAATTATTGCTTAAATTATAGTGATTTCATTAATATCAACAAGTTACAAAGCACAATTTTGGAGATGCAAAATTATCTTTACACTAATAAAACATCTAACTTTTTCAAAATGACATGAGTTATAAATATACAAGTAGTGATATGACTCTAGAATACTACAAGCATATGCTGATAAAAAGGATTTATGTCATTTTGAAATAGAATATTGTTTGATGGAGATCCAACTGTGTGCTATTTTAACTGATAGAACAAGAAGGGTTTAAGTAAACTTTTGTAGAAACTCAAGAATATATGGAAAGTTGTTAGAGTGGTATTCATAGGACATTTCTTCCAACACTGGCAAGTTTATCAAAAATGTCATTCATTTAGAGTTTTCAAATTCTATTTGGTTAATGGTATGAAACAATATAGAGTTCTTTTATTACGTTTTAGGTCCATGTTGTTGAATTTTGCATCTGCTATTTATTCATTTTGGTGTTCTGAGTGAAATTTTCACCTTACATCTTATTCCATGACGTGTTTATTATTGTTCTATGGAGGGTCCTCATTTTTCTATGCTAATTATTAATTCAGGTGTTTTCACTTAAAACATATATAACCTCCTATGATTTTTCAGATACGATTACTAGGATCTCTAATAATTAGCATCTTATAATTTGCAAATGAGAATACTTTGAATTATTTTCTTATTTATAACCCTTTTATCTTATTTTTCTTTCTTATTTCTCTATCACATGGAAGGACTGACTACATGCAATAAAACTAAGGGAAGTAGTCATTGTCTTGTTCTTAACTTTATGGGAAATTAAGTGTTTTCCCCATTAGCATAGTGTAAGGTATAGATTTTTTCCTCCTACGCAACCTTTATTGTGTCAACATAGATACTTCCATCCTTTGTTTCTTTAGGGTTATTAATAATGAAGTTACATTAGCTTCACTTGAGAGATTTCTCTGCATTTAATAAGATAGACACATGATTTCTTTATTTGGATATATTTATGAAACATGTTGCATTATTTTATTTACATATGTTTTAACACTCTGGCATCTCTAGAATAAAATTATCTTCATCATGGTGAATATAATTGATAAGGAAATATGCCAATCAAGACAATAAAGAGATGAATCAAGGAAAAGACTACTTGCAGTTCTGGCTGGGTCATGGTTTCAGTTCCTAGGAACCACATTGAGTTTCAAAATTATCTTTATACCTGTTTCGAGGCATCTGATGGCACTTTTGGCAATACATGTGCAAGGCACAGAGGTGGGACACAAGTGCATGCATGCACTCTTTATAAAAAGGAAAATAAATTTGAAAACAAAAGCAAATAAATGAAGACTTTTCATAACTACACAGAAAACAATTTCATACAATCTTATCTTCACATGAAAATATGATAAACAGTAAAGAAGAATTTTCTATTAAAAATTGTTCAAGAGATAAAAGTTGGGATTCTTAATAGTATTCAGTACAAACCAAAAATATTTATTTATAAATATACTTGTGAAGCATCATATGACCACCACTGTTTCCATTTTCAATGAAATAACAAAAATAGGGTTAATGGAAACAAATAAAATGATAAAATTTACCATTTTATTCAAAGACTGAAATAATTACTTAATAGTGGATAAAATTATAGGTTATCAAAAGTGGGCGTAGAGGAAGAAATGAAGGGGAAAAGATCAGAAACAGATAAAATGGGTTATAGAAGTGTAATGCATGTAAAATTGTTTTGTAACAACACAAACAGAATACACACAGAATGGGTAGAGAGGCCACTGAGCAATCTAAAAATATAAAAGAATTTCTTAAATCTAAGAGACAGACTGATACAAAATGTACTACAGAGCAATAGTGATAAAAACTGCATGGTATTGGTAAAGAGCCATGCATGTAAATCAATGGACTATAACTGAAGAGCCAGAAATGAACACACACTTATGCTCACTTGATCTTTGACAAAGAAGTCAATGCCATCCAGTGGGAAAAAAGAGCATTTTCAACAAATGGTATTGGTTCAACCTGCATTCAGCATGTAGAAGAATGCAAACCAATCCATTCTTACTTCCTTGTACCCAAGTCCAAATGGATCAAGGACCTCCATATGAAACCAGATATACTGAATCTAATAGAAGAGAAAGTGAGAAAGAACCATGAACACATTGGCACAGAGGACATTTCCTGATGAAAACACCAATGGCTCGTGCTCTAAGACCAACAATTGACAAATGGGACCTCATGAAATTGAAAATTTTCTGTAAGGCACAGGACACTTTCAATAGGACAAAACAGCAACCCACAGAGTGGGAAAAGATATTTCCCAACCCTACATCCAATAGAGGGATAATATCCAATCTATACAAAGAACTCACGGAGTTAAACTCCAGAGAACCAAATATCCCAATTAAAAAATGGGGTACAGAGCTAAACAGAGAATTCTCAACTGAGGAATCTTGAAAGGCTGAGAAGCACCTAAAGAAATGTACAACATCATTATTCATCAGGGAAATGAAATCAAAACAACTCTGAAATTCCACCTCACACCAGTCAGAATGACTGAGATAAAAACCTCAGGGACAGCAGATGCTGGTGAGGATGTGGAGAGATAGGAACACTCCTCCATTCTTGGCGGGATTGCAAGCTGGTACAACCACTCTGGAAATCAGTCAGGTGCTGTCTCAATAAACATTCTGTACTTCTCTCCACCTCTTCCTGCATCTGATCCTGTTCCCTCTTACCATGCCCACTTTTCTCTATGCCAGACCCTCCCTCTCTCACTCTATCTTCTGTGATTAGTGTTTATTTTCTTCTCCTCTCTGAGTTTGGGCAAAACATCTGCACTTTGGTCTTTCTTCTTCTTGGGGTTTCATATGGTTTGAGAGTTGTATCATGGGAATTTCAAGGTTTTTTTGACTAATATCCACTTATCAGTGAGTACATACCTTGTCCTTTCTTTTGTGTCTGAATTACCTCACCTAGGATGATATTTTCTAGTTTCATCCACATGCCAGTGAAATTCATGAAGTCATTGTTTTAAAGAGTTGAGTAGTACTCCATTGTGTAAATGTGTCACATTTTATGCATCCATTCCTCTGTTGAAAGACATCTGTGTTCTTTCCAGCTTCTGGCTATTATAAGTATGGCTGCTATGAACATAGAGGATCACATGTCCTTGTTATATTTTGGAACATGGTTTGGGTATATGTCCAGGAGTGATATAGCTGGGTGCTTGGGTAGAACTCATCTCATAAATATTAATCCAGAATTGCTCCTGTCTAAAGGCAAGGCAGGGACAAATAGTGGAGCAGAGATTGAAGGAAATACCATCCAGAGATTATCTCACCTGGGGATCCATCCCATATGCAGACACCAAACCCAGACACTATTGCTGATGGCAAGAAACAGGATTGCTAGCAGGAGCCTGATACAGCATGAGAAGATGCTATGAGAGCCTGACCAATAGAGATGTGGAAGAATGCAGCCAACCATTGGACTTAATGTGAGTATCCCAATGGAGGGGTTATGGGAAGGACTGGATGAGCTGAAGGGATTTTGCAACCCCACAGGAAGAATAGCAACATCCACCAACCAGAAACCCTAAAGCTCCCAGGGACTAAAGCACCAACCAACAAGTACACATGGAAAGACCCGTTGTTTCAGCTGCATAGGTAGCAGATGATTGCCTTATCTAGCATCAGTGAGAGGGTGCCCCTTGGTCCTGTGGAGTCTTGATGACCTAGCATAGGGGAATGCTAGTGCATTGAGGTGCAAATGGGTAGGTCTGGAGCATCCTAATAAAAGTAGTGGGAGAGAAAAAGGCATAGGAAGTTTGTGGAGAGAAATTATGAGTAGGGACAACAATTGAAATGTAAACAAATAAAATATCCAATAATAATGTAATTATTAGCATTGTTCATAGTAAAAGATTATGCCATTATTTTATTAAACATCATATTGGAGGTAAATAAAAATATACTAAAGCGTCTAGACTTATTAGTGAATCTTCAAAGGCTATAAAATTTAGGCTTCACATGAAAATCAATTATATGTTCAAACACTACCAAATCAATTAACCAAATTTTAAAAACAATACTATTTATTATAGGTCCAGACTCCCATGCTACTGATAGAAAACTATACCAATACAAGCACAGTTTCCAAATTAAAAGTAATCAAACATTTCTAGATACATTAAGGGAGACAAAATTGAAATATATACCATATTTATGGATTTTTAAATCCATTCTCATGATATTCATTAGCATAAAATTGGCCTGCAGAATCTAACAGTTTTGAAGAAATTTTCAAATATAATTTCTTGGTTTCATTTTGTGGAAATTTTAATAACATTACTGTTTTAAATTATGAAAGTACAAATAAGGGTTGGGGATTTAGCTCAGTGGTAGAGCGATTGCCTAGCAAGTGCAAGGCCCTGGGTTCGGTCCCCAGCTCCGAAAAAAAGAAAAGAAAAACAAAGTGATCATTAAAAAAGAAAGTACAAATAAGTAAGTCAAATATCTGAAACAGATTTCATAGGATGCAAAGAACAAAAGCCATAAAAGACAATAACTGATTTATTGAATTTATCTAAATAAGAATCTCATACTCAGCATAAAACTCCTTTTTGGGAGTCTTAAAGCAAGGCAAGTCACTGGCTAAAAATATTATGAATATTTTCATTTTCACTGTGAAAATATTCATAATATAAATATTTGACAAATGATCTTTTTATCCTCTAACTCTATATATAGCATTCTATAACTCAACAAGACAAAGCAGGAAAACAAAATATTTGAAGAGACACTTTATAAAAGAAGATATACATGCACATAAAGAGACATACAGCATAATATCTTAGATAGGAAATAAACATCATTGAAAAAGATCACTGCATGGTTCTAGAATAACTGGAATCAAAACATGTAATGGTATGCCACGTTGGAGAGAATAACCGAGACTCATCAATTGCTTAGTGGGAATGTAAAATCCATATAATCATGTTGACAGTTTCTTGAAAAGTCAAACATACATGTCCCATATTTATTTCACCCATATTTTAAAAGGAAAATAAAAGCATATTCTCTCAAAGATCTTCACAGAAATGATCAGGGGTCATGACAATCTCAAAGTGAAAATGAACCAACCATCTTTCAAAAGAGTATTGAAGAGCTAAACATCATATTCAAAGGACAAGATTCAAGTCAGAATAAAACACAGGGACAGATGAAACACAATACTAATAGACATTAATGGGACAAGCTTGGATCTAAAAGTCAACAGCATGAGTAAAGAGTCTAGATGCAAAACAGCACGCACCATGTGATTTCTTTTACACGAAATTCTATATGGAATGAACTGCTCTCTGCTGATAGAAAGCAGATCAGTGGTTGCCTAGGGTAACAGAGGTTGATTGCTTCCATGAATGATAGAACTCTTTAGAGTGCTAGAAATGTATTATGTCATACTGTGGCAGGGGTTCCATGACCTTACATGTTGTAAATCTCATCAAATTGTTTACACAAAATTGCTAAATTTAATTATGTTTAAGCTTAACCTCAAAAACACAGCTTTGCAGTACAGATTATGTCTTATGATGCCTTTCCATGTCACCTTCAAAGCTTGAGTGTGGCCACAGTTTCAAAGTTGGGAAGGTCAACAAGAAGGAAGGCCTAAGTGTGGATGCTTCAATCCCACTTAGAAGGGGGAACAAATAACCATGGGAGAGAGAGGGAAAGAGGGAGGGATATGGGTGGGAGAGAGAAGGGTGAGGAAAAATGGAGGACAGGATCGAGTATGTGAAGAGACAGGAGAGAAGTCCAGAGGGGCAGAAGAATGAACAGACATATGGAGTAATGGGGTGGGAAACTTGATGAACCACTAGAATGTCCTAGATACCAGGGAAATGAGACTCTTCCAGGATCTAGTAGGATGACATAGGCCAAAAGAACCAACAGTGGGTAGATAGAACCTGGAGAGACCACCTCCAGTAGATAGACATCTCGAAATCTTTAACCCCATAATTGTTCCTGTCTGAAGAAAATGACAAAAAAAAATGGAGCAGAGACTGACAGAAAGGCCACACAGAGACTGCCCCATCTTGGGATTCATTCCATCCACAGACATCAAACCCTGGCACTATTGCTGATACCAAACATGCTTGCAGACAGGACCCTGGTATAGCTGTTCTCTGAGAAGCTCTGCCTGTACTTCACTAAAACGGATGCAGACACAGCCAACCATTGGACTGAGCCCGAGGAACCCAAAGGAAGAGTTAGGAGATTAAGCTGAACAGGATTACAACCCCATAAGAAGAACATTATCAACTAACTGGGACCCTCAGAGCTCCCAGTGGCTAAAGTAAGAACCAAAGAATATATGAGTTGATCCTTGGCTACTGCTATGTATGTATCAGTGGACTGCCTTAGCTGGCATCAGTGAGGGGAGGCATTTGGTCTTGTGGAGGTTTGTTGCCCCAGCAAAGGGGGATGCTAGAGAGGAGAGATGGGAGAGGATAGGTGGTGGGAGAGCACCCTCTGAGAGGCAAAAGGGAGCAGGGACTGGGAAGGGGGACAACAATTGAAATGTGAATAAATAAAATAATTAATAAAAACAAAAACACAAAACAAATATAGAGTGGATTCCCTATAGAAATGGGATCATATAACAAATATTAAATTTTCTGTATTTTATATGAAAATAAATTACAGAAATTCTGGAATTGTTTAATATTATTTTTACCTTATTGAATAGATGTTCAAATGAAAATTTGATCTTTATCAAAATGTATTAAAATCTAGGGATTACCTAAGGCATCAGAAACAAGAGCTTAGCATGTGTCATGGTTTGAATATGATCTGTCCCCTGAAAAGGCTCATTATTGCAAGTGAGGTTCCATACATAGCATAAAACAGAGGTAGGCTTTCAATAACTCCTGTGTCTTGGGATATGGGTTCACTGTTTGTAAAGTCTAGATGCAAGAGATTTGACTCAGAAATTAGGCACATTTTTTCCTCTTCCAGTGAACCAGATTTCAGTTCCTAGCATCGACCCTGACCATCAAATATACTTTACTACCATATAATTTCACCTCTAGGGGATCCAACACCTTCTTGTAACCTCCATAAGCAGTGGCATTCACACACACACACACACACACACACACACACACACACACACACACACACACACACGCATTCCCCACACCAGCACACATGGATTATTTGTTTTAGGTCTTTTATTAGTCAGTCAGGAGGCTCCAGGATTGCTAGATGAGGTCTGATTTCAAGCCTGGTTCACAGGTAGCATGCATTTGTTGGATGTTCCGTTTATTTGAGTCTCTACTTCCCAGAAGCCCTGATGTCAGCAAGTGCTCGAGTGACATGCTCCCCCACTTTAACAAGCTGCTGCGAAACCCAAAGCCTGGAATCCTCAAAGCCAATGGCTACAAATATAAACTTCTAAAATCGTTATCAAAAAATAAAACTTATCAGTCTTTAAACCATTTTCCAATATATCATAGTGACAAAAATATCTAACACAGCGTGCTTCAAAATTACTTCATGACTTAGAATGGTCAAAAGTCTCTTCTAAGGATTTGAGACTAAAAATTTTTCCTCTAAGGATTTGAGACTCTAGGTCAATTTCTGTTTGCCATCTTTTCCAAAGATCACTATTTCATCTAAAACCCATTGCTTTTGTATTCGTCTCGGTTGAATATTATGTGTGACATCATGGTTATTACTTGAAGCAACTTGTTTCCTTTATAAGAAAATGATTTGGTAATATTTTATTTATATTCCAACAAGTGCACCCCGGATAACCTGCTTATACTTTGGTAGCTAGAAAGATGGGCTCCTAAGAATGGGGATTGCCTGTTAATTTAAAGGATGGGTGAAATATAGGAGAAGATACTTCATCCATTTAGGAATTTTCTTTATTAAAATCTTGATGGATTGACACCTTAGTGATATATTCAATAGCCGTTGATTTATTAATCCAGCGAAGCTAAACCTCTGTGTGTTTATGGATATACTGTTTATGGTCACTGCTGTATAAGAAACTGGATTCATTTTTAAATTATCAATGTCTTAAAATAACAAACTTAATCTCAAACAAATCAATAGGTCAGAAGTGAGGACAAACTAAAGCTATACATTGGATGGCATTTGTTTTAGTATTCCTCATACAAGAATTTATTTACTACATAGAGTTTTAGACTTCAGAGACCAATGGCATTCCTTAGATCATGGACTTTTTCTATCAAGTAACCCTTCAGATATTTTTTCTTCCTGTTTTTTTTTATTTTTTGTATGCTGTTCATTATATTTTGCTTCTTCAGAAAATCAAAGCTAATCTATCCATCTCAAAGTCATATTTAATTGTATCTGTCACACATCCCTTGGAAAACAGTGTATTCATAAGGCCTGGCTATATTTATATGAGCACAATCCTGCCAACTACACGCATCTGTCTACACAATTAACTTGTATTCTTGACATCTATAATAATGCCTGACTGTGGCTGTTCCCTGTTTCCAATCTGCTGCTTTACCACCAAGCCAATGAAGAGTCTGCATATTGCCTTCCCCTCATTGACCATTTGAGCATATAGTTATTTTGAAAGGTAATGTTTTAAAAGCTAATTCTCATTTAAATGTGAATCAATAGATATTTGAAGATATATTATATGATAAGAATAATAATATTAATTATACATATATACACATATATTATATTGACATTTAAATACACATCCTAATATTAATTACACATATGCATATATATCATATACATATATTATTTACACATGCACACACCCATGTGCATAGCTCAAGCTAAGAGATGATAAGTGAAACATATTGCTAATTTTCAAAGTCTGTGCTGGAGGCCCACTAATTTTCTATAGAAAAAGTTGTCTAAGTATGTATTTAATATCAGTTCATTTTGTATTTGAATACTGTTATTGTTCATTACCTGAATGATATAACAAAACTTTTACAACAGTTGACTTTTCACCTTCAAGCATTCTGAACCCTGTTATTCCACTCTGTGTTATCTGAATATACATTACTTCCAAAGAACTGCTACTTGGTGATGAATCTATTTACCTCACAGTACCTTGAAGAGATCTCTTAATCATTTACATCTTATATATAGGTAGCCTTAATAATAGGTTTGCTATCATTTTGTTATATTTCCATTCAAAAGATAAAGGCAAGATTTTCTTCTATTTGAATTTATTTTCTATCATAATTGTTTTCCTATTTTCATGCGGTCTATACAAATAGCAAGTTGTTTTGTTTTGTTTTTTAATATAAATTATAGTAACAGAAAGTGAGGTAAAATTCTTGAGTCTGATTCCGAAGTGCCTTTCTGTCAGATTCCAGATTCATCACAGACCATAGAAACTCTGCACACTCATGGTATTGCTAATCACTTGGGATCGTGTAGGGAATCTAGCAAGGAAATAGGTTCTGTTATATAGCTCAGAAGTAGCAGGACTCACGATCAAACCCCAGGATCCTGTTCTTTGTTTATATCATTCCGCTAGTTAGCACAGAAGACACAAAACTCTGGGTAACATTAGGGAAAACTTACTCATGTAAAAGCAAACCTCCAACTGGTTTTGGAGACCTTCCTGAATGATCTTAATAAATTCAAACAGGGGGTGGTTGGTAATATAGGGAACAGCTTTTACCAAACTCAGTAACTTTGAGTTATGATCTATGAGATGGATATTCCTGAATGATCTCCTATCCTTATTAAATAAACTTTGAAAGAGAAGTATGCTTAAAGTGTCATAGAAATAAGTGCTTAATGCTAACGGCAGTCAGGCAACCCAGATGCAGGAAGCCTTAAAAGCTTTTTGAGACTAAGGTGGTGACCTTTGGATAGAAGGGTGAGGCTGTCAGTTCCCTGAAACCCAGCACTTCCCCTCAAGTGCCTCCCTTGCCCTCCCATCCACACTAAGTGCCCACTCTCAGCTCCTTTGTCCATTACATAAAGCTTTTCAGGAAACATCACTTCAGACAGATGTTTAACCTCAGGCTCTAAGGACCACAGTTCTGCAAGTTGCGAGGTCTGTTGATTAATTTTACATATACACATGAAAATAGAGTTTGACACTGAGGCCCTCACAGTTAGTCAACTGTAGAAGGAAACAAAACATTTCAGGCAAATCTGCACTGATGGAAAGTTGTCTGTATATAGGATGACTTTGAACCAAATTCTCAAAGGTAGAGGTAATGTATTTTCTTCAGCATGCAGTTGTAGGCATTTGGTCAAAATCATCTTAAGTCATTCAGGGTTTATTTATATAAAAAGGCACTCTGTTTTATAATGGGCTTTTGCCTAATGCAAAATATTGCAAAATAAATGGAAACTAAATCTCAATATTAGCAATACGGTATTGGACATTTTAATATTTGAGTATAATTGGTAACAATCATTGTCGAGTTCAAGTTAAACCTAATTGTGAATATCTGTGATTATGTTGTGGGAAATTCATCAATAACAACATCACATGGGGTATCATAGTATTCTAAAGGGTTTATTTTGAGTTATTGAATAAACTGCCATTTCAAAATTTTAATGTTTAAAATTTTCCTCCTTTGCTGATGGGTAAGCTTTTATTACCAAGGGAAAAAAGACAGGAAGAGTTTAGGGGGAGTCACCCTTTAAAACCTTTTTTCTAAAACATTTCAAAAATCAAGGCAAGGGAGAGGAGAAATGGAATGAGGAACGGTGAGAGGAGGAATGGAGAGGGACTAGAGTGTAAATTACATGACTAGAGTGTAAATACAATAACAGCAATAATCAAGGCATTCAGGGTCTTGAGAGATTGTACTGGCTGGTTTGTGTGTCAACTTGTCACAAGCTGGAGTTATCACAGATAAAGGAGTCTCTCTTGAGGAAATGCCTCTATGATATCCAGCTGTAAGGCACTTTCTCAATCAGTAATCAAGGGTGGGAGAGCCCATTGTGGGTGATACCATCTCTGGGCTGGTAGTCTTGGGTGCTATATGAAAGCCAGCTGAGCAAGCCAGGGGAGTCATCCCTCCATGGCCTCTGCATCAACTCCTGCTTTCTGACCTGCTTGGGTTCCAGTACTGACTTTCTTTGGTGATGAACAGTAATGAGGAAGTGAAAGCCGAAGAAACTCTTTCCTCCCCAGTTTGTTTCTTGGTTATGATGTTTTGTGCAAGAATACAAGCCCTGACTAAAACAGGGATTGAGAACGCAAGGAGAAAGCTTGCATATAAATAATTAACTTTGAAATTCGAGGTACTTTCTATTAAGCGTATACTAAAATGAGTTTGTTCAAAGAAAAAATGAGCTTGGGTAAATATCACCATTTTTAACTAAGAGGCTGATGTCCAACACAAAAGAAAGAGAAAGGAACCAATACACACACTAACATCTTTAGATTTAACTGGATTAAAATGATCTGTCTATCTCCAGCAACAGAAGTAAATGTCACCATTAAAGAGTCTAGAATTAAAACAAAACAATACAAAGCCAAAAATAATGAAAACTGCCTTAACAGTCTTATTAAGGATATTTCAATATTTTCTGAGAAGAAAATGAGCACAAGTAACTTCTTTTCTTTTGGAAGTCCTGAAGTTCAAGTTCTGTAGGGTTGTAATTTTTCAACATTTTTTAATGTTAAATATCATTCATGTTTAATTGTAAAGTGGAAGCTCACGGATGTTGCACAAGCTACAAAATCATACCGTTACAAGTCACTTTATAAGTTAATATTGAAATTTAGATTGTTTTCAAAAGTCCTTTTTGTGGATGAGGTTGGTGTTAATTCTCATAGAATGTGTCAAGAAGGATATACATTAAAACATAAAGAAAAAGGATCTGGAAGAATCCGTGGGAAGAAAGATAATTATCTCCTGTGAAAGACAGTAGAATTTGGCTCAAGTTGTAAATAGGAAAATGAAATCTTATGAAATAATTATGAAAACTATACCCATCTATTAGATGATTAATATAAATGAGTTTTATTGAATGTTTACCATTTTGCAATTATAACTACAAATATTTTAAAATTAAAATGAATTGGACCAAATATCTAAATGTGTATGCTGAAGAAAATGCCTCAGCTTTACCTTTGATAATTTGGTTCAAAGTCATGCTGTACGCAACTTTCCATTCGTCCTTCCACACCCTCCATGCACCATTACCCAGGCCCTGTGATACTCTCTTACATTAATGGCCTCTGCTTTACTTTTATGTATGTATGTGTGTGTGTATGTATGTATGTGTGTGTATGTATGTATGTATGCATGTATGTATGTGTATATATGTATGTGTGTGTGTATGTATGTGTGTGTATGTATGTATGTATGTATGTATGTATGTATGTATGTATGTATGTATGTATGTATATGTGTCTGTCCAGGGTTGAGGCATAGGTACTCTCTCCTGTGTCCTCCTTACTCAAGTCATGTGTATGCAGACATGCTGCTGAAACTTCACAGGGATAGAGTATACTCCCCTTTTGTAGTAGATTTAATCTCTCAGCTGACATACTGTTTCTCTGGGTCATACCATTTTTCAGGGATGATTCCTAAGTCTTAGGAGTAAGCATTGTTTTGTAGGTGGACCATTTCGGGCTGAGAACCATATGATATATCACTTGTTCTCTACATTTTGATTGATTGTGGTTTTCTGTAATGGTTTCCATCTGTTGCAAACAGAGTTTCTTTGTTGAGGGGTAAAACTACATTTATATTTGGGTACAAGTGTAAGTATTTATAATGCAGTTAAAAATCATTCTAATCTAGTAAATCAATTGTTCTAAACTGTACTCTAAAACCCATGATCTCACATGTCCTGGGTGGTTGGTTAAGTTTCCAGTATCAAGCTTGATTTTCCTTTCCTTCATTTGGGGTTTTGCTCTAATTAAAAAGCTGTTTGTTGCCACCAAGATATGAATTCACATATTGTATCTTTAGAGATATTACACTCTGCTGTTCATTGCTGCAAATCACAGGTATCAAGTCTGCATAGAACTGCTAGTTGCTTCCCTCCTTTAGAAACATATTGTACCTTGTAGTATCATAAAAGCTAGCGTGACATTTAGGTCATCTCCAGCTCAGATCATGTGTGTTCTGCTTTGGAAGTATATGTTGTATTCACCAATGGACAGTTATATTCAAACTTTGGAAGATTATCTAGGGCAATAGAAATAGTGCACAATGCTTTAGCAATCATTTGGAATCCTCTGATCAAGAAGTTACAAGAGAATTTCTCATGAGTGGTATTAGATTATAATTAGATAATCTGTGACTCTTAGAAGGTAAATTGCCAGCCCAATAGAAAATATCATTTAAATGGTGTTTCTTATTTAATTTTCATTTTGTTTTAATTTTGAAAGTATTTTTACAACATTTCCTGATTCCCTTTTCTCACTCTACTCCTTGCATATGCCCTCCTCTCAATTTCATGCCTTTGTCTCACTAATTATTATTACATGCATATAGATATATGTGTATATGAACATTCTTAAATACAACATGTTAATGTACACATGTATATGCATCGTTTGTAATTTCATTTAAACAGATAATGATTTGATTTTGATATCCTTATTGTTAATTTAGAGTTTCCACTTCCTCTCCTTTTTTTGTCAACCCTCTTCACCCTCCCAGTTCACCCTACAAATTTTCCACATTTATCTCTTAATATTACTCTGACCCCGCTATTTCTTTCTCAATTGCCCACAATAGTCCCCTCTTTACTTTTGTATTTTCTGAACTTAATGCAGGTTATACACTCTCATCTGGAGTTTTGAAGCTAGAAATAAAGATTAGAGACAACATGCTGTGTTTCTATTTTGGGTCTTGGTTATAACTATAGTATCTTTTTTATTCCATTCATTTACCTGCAAACTTCCTTCCTCTTTATACCTGAATAATACTTCTGTATGTGTATGACAATTTCTTTATCCCTTCATTGGTTGAAGAAAATTAACTCATTATAAAGGCTAGCAATAACTACACTAGACAAATAACTTTTGATGTATTATATATAATATACATATATAATATGTATTATATATAATATGCCTGATGCATTATAGATTAGAGCCTAGTGCTGTGGATAGTTAAAAAACAAACACATATAAATAATAATTATAAGATCATATCACTGATGCTAAATAGGTATTTAGAAGTAATAGTGATGCGGATGAAAGATTATGGCATTTATTTAAATTTTAAGTAAAGTTATAGAGACTGACTCAAAGCCTTTGAGTTAATAAGTTTGAAAAAAATCATGCTCCATCTTTTTCTTCTTCATGAAATACTTTCCATATCTGAAATCTGGAATTGTTCTTTGTTCACGGATTTGTGAAAAATGCAAAACATATTAAAGCAATGGGAATGGTTACATAATAACTCATAACATGGTTGCTTCTCAGTGGGTAAAATTATGGGTTATTTAAAAGCTAACATAATTGATACAGAGTACAAAAAATGACTGATGCAGAGAGAATAAGAGCGTGGATGGAAAACAAAAAAGAAAAGCTGCAACAAGCAGACACCTGCACCAACATTCTTTTTTCCCATTTACTGCTTTTGAGATAGGACCAAAATCATTACTTTTCACTTCTAATGGCCACCAAGAAAATCATGGGAGAATCAATTTGCTAACTGAGCTAATTGTAGCCTAAATTGGTATTTGTTTTTGGGTGTACCTGCTAGAGCAGAGATTGTATTAATGTTTACAAAAAGATGCGCATGGGATGTAAATTTATCATGGTATTGTGTGCTTGCCCAACAATATCCACTGTGGGTGTTGGTAGAATCAGCTGTCTGAGGATGCTTAGGGATGACATTTATTTATCCCCAGTCACATTTATTCTAAACTGAACTGAAAAGTGTCATCTTCCAGCTGCATTTCAGTTCGGTAAGTTCTATAAATTTTTATTCCAATTTCCAGTTTGGAAATTCACAGCAAGTACAAATTCATTTTGTGTTTAATATTGTCATCACTCAAAATATAGGGATATTTGCCACAACTGAAGTCATATGCTCAAGAAAACATAGTATTAAAATATGAGAATAGATCTATTGTGGGAACCCTTTTCCCCCTACTTCTGTTTCCCTCTGCAACAGGAAATGTTGCCAATGCAAACATTCATAGCAAATAGGAATTTGACTTTTCTGGATGTTACCATGAAGTAAAAGAGATGAAATTGGTTATGAGAGTATTGAAGTGCTTAACTGATAGCGTAACTTTACTTTAGCATTGAAGAGGGCAAGTGTTTTCACTTCTATTATCTCTCTACTACTCTATCACATTGTTGATTACTAGAAAAGAAACTTCCCGGGGTATAATTTTAAGTTAATTAAGGTATACTTTACAGGTACTGTGATGTTTTCATCAGAAATATTAAAATATTAAATACCAATATTTTATCTGTATCTCAGTGTTTTCTTTTTAAATAATGATAAAGGAGACTTTGGCACTGTGCATAGTAATGCACCCTATCAATTCATAGTGAAAACATTGACCCTAAGAATGTTTCAGTACCACAATTTGCTTTTATATAAAATGTTTATTTTATAGCATAACAAGAGAATGAATTGGGTTTCGTATCTGGGGCTTTTCAATAGGTAAATGATATTATTGGTCTCAATTTTTACTAGTTTCTTATGTATATTCCATGTATTATAAATCTAAATATGTATAATCTATATTGAAACCACCTATTTAATTTTATTGCTATTTTAAGACAAAGTAAACAAATATTTTTTAAAAAAACTGAATGATATTACAATGAATTCAAATATTTCATTCAAATTTCCATTTGATTAAATAGTACTTTTAATGAAGTAAGTTACATTCCAGGGTGTCATTAGAAGGATACCATAATCCCATGTGGCTACTGTCCTCATAACAAAGAGAAGAAACATCCTGTCTCCCAAACGAAGAGCCCTTTAAAAGAGATAAAAGGTCACATTAAGACAAGATAAGTCAACAGACATCTGAAAACTCTAAAGAGTGGTCTCACCAGAAACTGTTAAGACCTTCATAATAAACTTAGAAACTCTAGAAAATAGGTTCTGTTATTTAATCCAGTCAGTATGTGTTATTTTTTGTGGAGGCATAACTTAAATATGACAGTTATCAAGTCATTCTCTCTCCTAGTCACTGATTGGCTTCTCTTGATCGCAATCTGAAAGAGCTAAAGATTTAGTACTATACAATCTAGGAACCTTGAAAAGGAGAAAAGAGCAATGGCTTGAGCGTTTTGCTCTACAACGTAGCTAGAATATGGCAAATACATAGACGAATGCCAGCAGGAAACCACTGAACTGAGAACGGGATCCCCGTTGAAGGAATTAGAGAAAGGACTGAAAGAGCTTGAAGGGGTTTGAGACCCCATATGAACAACAATGCCAACCAACCAGAGCTTCCAGGGACTAAGCCACTACCCAAAGACTATACATGGACTGACCCTGGACTCTGACCTCATAGGTAGCAATGAATAGCCTAGGAGGGGCACCAGTGGAAGGGAAGCCTTGGTCCTGCCAAGACTGACCCCCCAGGGAATGTGATTGTTGGGGGGGGGGTGGTAATGGGGGGAGGATTGGGGGGGGAACAGTCATATAGAAGGGGAGGCGGGGTTAGGGGGATGTTGGCCTGGAAACCGGGAAGGGGAATAACAATTGAAATGTAAATGAGAAATACCCAATTTAATAAAGATTGAGGAAAAAAAAGAAATGTTCAACATCCTTAGTCATCAGGGAAATGCAAATCAAAACGACCCTGAGATTCCACCTCAAAAAATGCAAATTTCCCTTTATAAGGTATTGAGAGCCTATAGTGTAATACAGTCAATAATTTTCCTTTTCATTTAAAAAAAGAAAAATGTGTCTTGTTACTTTACACCAGAGTTCTCGTCTGTGGTTAGAAAGAAAAATGTGGGTGGCAACTTGGAGAAAAGGCTCAATTGTGACTAAATTCAAGGGCCTTGGCTGCTGCAGAATTTAATATTGCCAACTTGGTCAGACTCTACCTCTTCAGGGACTTATGCAGTCCTGTGTATGAAAGTAAGATTGTCTCCGCATGGATTCCTGCCACAAGCCATGCAAGACTGTGAAAGCCTTCATAAAATGAGTCGAGGACAAGTAGTAAGTGTCTGAGGTCTGTCTCTATTTCCTAGGATACTCTCCTATGGACCTAAATGTAGAAATGAATCAAATCATACCAATGATGATTCCCGAAAGAATGTCAGCAGTCACAGTTTACATTGAGGAGAAAAAAATATTGAAGTATAAGACATGACCTTGTTCTCAAAGAAGAATCATAAAACAGTAATCCAATGTTAGACCCAAAGGTGATCTCCTCTTAACCAGTTTTAGAGATGCATAAAATGTAAAAATACAGTTTCAGATGACTTCCTGAAGTTTCATGCTTGTGAACAGAGACTGGATGAAGGAAGATCTTCAAATTCCTACAAACATTTCTAAAGTTGTGATATCTTTAAGCACTTAGAAATCATGTGTCCTTGCAAGCAAACTGAGGCTACAGTACCTTTTTCCTTTTCCAAATCAATCCATCCTGTTCCTAATAGTGTCTGTTCAGCCCTTCTTTTTCAGAATTTAAGATAGCTCCATTCAACAATTTGGTAGCATTTTGGGCTGTCTAAATTCTACTCCTTACTGACTTTATTAAACAGTTCTTTGTACTTTATACATGAATTTATTTCATGGTAAAATAAAAATAAAAATTAAGAACTAGAGGCTCAGCTATAGAGTAGAGCCATGCCTTACATTACAGACCCCAAATCTTAGGCTTAAGAAAGTACTTCTATAGCAGGAAAAACACAGATCTAGCTCTATTGTATATTGGGCAGGGCAAGATCAGTTGGATTTGGTATTATTTACCTAAAAGAGGAAATGATTCTTTGAGCAATCATAACAAAAACGTTTTTTTAAATATTCATGAGTGAGGAGTACAAAAAGTAACAAATTAGCTGAATACTTTATTATAGGAAGGTTTTTTTCTGAATAGGTTGAAGATAAAAATACAAATAGAAAAACAAAACAAAAAAGTATTAGTGTAGAATTGATATGAGACAAAAATGTTACTAAGAGAGCTATAATTATGAAATGGTACTTAAGTGGTAAATTAGCCAAGCTCAACTCTTTTATTGGGAATGTGTGAGGAAAGTCCGTTCCAAAATGATATGTAAATAAAGGACAAAGATATGACTGTGATTTGGTCCTGGTCCTTAAAATAATAATTAGTCTTAAATATTTATTAATTTAACCTACATATTTATGCTAAAACATTTCTTTAAGGAAACCACTAGATGACATACATGCCAGTAGAGCAATCATAAAAATGTATAGACTGTCTGGACACATTTAAAATATGGGTACTATCATAGTAACCTTGGTTACAACACCATTAATTGCTTTGGTGGTTCTCATTTACATACTAGCATACACAGTGGGAGAAAATTTACTAGCTTATACTCCCCTTAGGGGACATGAAAAATTTTGTTACTTCTGTCCACTGTAGACTTCCTATCTGTACATGGGCAAAAAGAAAATAATCTGAAAGAACTAACTGGATTCCAAGCCAGTGCTTCCCACAAAGATAATGACTGTCCAAACTTAGATGTACTTTGTTATTTTTAGTGTTGGTTCAGTCTTAAGAATTTCCTGGGGTTAGTACAAAGTGTGAATGCCAATATTGCCACTTTACATCATTTTCAATCTTTCTTAACACTGAAAATATATATATATATATTCTAAAAGTCATGTGTACAGGTTCCAGTTTAAAGCTACTTAACAGTGCTGTTATTAACGTTCTAATTCAACTCTACATGAACACATTTTTTTGGACACGTACCAAGACCTAAAATTGCAGACTCATAGAATCTGAAACTATTGGTTTTCAAATTGATTTCACTCACAGTGGTAATTATCAGAGTTGCAGTTTGTTTCATTTCTTTGCCAAAAGTGGATATTTTCTGTCTTTCTCATTTCTGTCATCTGATGGTTGGCTAAAAATTACATTTTCCTGGCAGCCTTTGAAGTTGAGTGCCTTTGTATGTTACTGTCAGTTTGGCTCTCCTCCTTCCTGAAGTGTATCTTTAAGTCCTCTTCTTAATAATTGCAAATTAACTTGTCTTCTTCCAATATTCCAATGAAAAAAGTAAATGTGTGTGTGTGTGCGTGTGTGTGTGTGAAACTTACATTAACACACACGTTGAGTTTGATTTGTGTACAAAACTTATACCATTGTAAGTTTATAAGAATAAAGCACATGTGAGTCAATATGTCTTATCTCTCTTTATGGATTTTCTTTCCCAGCTTTCAATCTATGCTCATTTTGCTTGCTGTTGTGTTTTCTTCTTTTTATTAAAACAACGACTCATAGCCTGGGCTGTCATGTAACTCTACATTTTGAGGAAGACTATGAACTTAAAATCTTCTTGACCATACCTTGAGATTATTGTGATTATAGGCATGCACCACAACACCTGATTTTCATGCTACTCTTGAAAAATACAAAACTTAATTTTCATAAAATCAGGTATTTCTGATTTGTGTTTGTCATTTTTTTTGCAAGCTTTAGGTGTTCTGATCAAGAAACATTTGACAAACTACAAATTGGAAAACTATTTTCCAATTTCTTCCTAAAATTTTTATTCTATATTTTCTTGTTCGCTACTCAATCCATAATGTATGGTTAAGAATTGAAAATTATTTCTCACAATAATTATCTAAAGGGCCAATGTGGTATTTTTCCTATACAATAAGTCATAAACTTTGCTTTATTGGAAAGGATAAATCAGTATGACTCTCTTTTGATATTTTTTAATTGCTACTATTGTTTCATATATATTTCTGAAACAGTTTATTTTTAATGCCTAAAGTTTTTTCTCACAACAATATTTTGCTGACACTACATTGGAATGACTTATTATTATTTTAGACAGCTGCTCTAACTTAGACCTACACTTTCACCCTCTTGTTGCTTCTAGTTAGTTTTGGAGACATAGTTCTGTAGGTCTTTTATCTATAGATTCCTCTGTCAGTTTTCATGGGACATTGTTAGTTATTTGCATTTCTAGATATTCCTGGAAAACTCTCACCTAATTCTATTTCATTTTGCAGAGAATGTTCTATGTAGACACACACATGTGTATACACACATGTGCATACACACACACACATGTGCACACACACATAACACACATAGAGAGAGAGAGAGAGAGACAGAGAGACAGAAGACAGAGACAGACATATCATATATATCACATACATAAACATAAACAGACATAGAACTATTCATACTTAAATATATATTTACAGTTTTCATAATTTAAATTATCTGCACCTTTATCTAGACTTACTCAAGTATTCTATCCCACTGATTTCTTGACTTCCTACCAATTGTATTAATTCTTATATAAAATCCCAAAACCCATTTGAGATTTGAGAGAAAAAAAGCAGAAAATCTTGCTCTATCATTCTATTTTTTAAAAAAAAATTATTATATATTTCTTTACTTACATTTCAAAGTTTATTTCCCTTCCCGGTTTCCTGTCTATAAGCCCGCATTCCCTCCCCTCCCCCTCCCCCATATTCCCCTACACTGGAGGGTCCAACCAAGGTCTTTCACTTCCACCGGTGCCCCAACAAGGCTATTGTCTGCTACATATGCAGTTGGAACCCTGGGTCAGTCCATGAGCAGGCTTTGGATAGTGGTTTAGTCCCTGGAAGCTCTGGTTGGTTGGCATTGTTGTTCTTATGAGGTTGCAAGCTCCTTCACCTCTTTCAACACT
Source organism: Rattus rattus (assembly GCF_011064425.1). NCBI lineage: Eukaryota > Metazoa > Chordata > Mammalia > Rodentia > Muridae > Rattus > Rattus rattus. The sequence goes on along the minus strand of NC_046160.1, from coordinate 109,080,415 downwards.
TCCTCTAATTCCCCCCAAGTGGGTTCTATTCTCAGTTGGGTGGTTTGCTGCTAGCACTGACCTCTGTATTGGACGTGCTCTGGATGTGTCTCTCAGGAGACATCTATATCCAGTCCCTATCTGCATGCATTTTTTTTTTTGCTTCATCAATCTTATGTAGTTTTGGTGGCTATATATATATAAATGGACCACATGTGTGTCAGGCTCTGAATGTCCACTCCTTGAGTCGCTGTTCTAAACTTTGCTTCCATATCCCCTATATGGATATCCCCCGCTTTTCCCCCCCCATCTTTATTAACTTGAGTATTTCTTATTTACATTTCGATTGTTATTCCTTTCGGTTTCCGGCCAACATCCCCCTAACCCTCCGTTCCTTCTCTATGCGGTGCATTCCCTCCCCATCCTCCCCACTTTGGTCCTCCCCCAACAATCACATTCACTGGGGTTCAGTCTTGGCAGGACCAGGCTTCCTTTCCACTGGTGCTCTTACTAGGCTATTCATTGCTACCTATGAGGTTGGAGCCCAGGGTCAGTCCATGTACAGTCTTTGGGTACTGGCTTAGTCCCTGGAAGCTCTGGTTGGTTGGCATTGTTGTACATATGGGGTCTCGAGCCCCTTCAACCTCTTCCAGTCCTTTCTCTGATTCCTTCAACAGGGATTGTGTTCTAAGTTCAGTGGTTTGCTGCTGGCCTTCACCTATGTATTTGCTGTATTCTGGCTGTGTCTCTCAGGAGAGATCTACATCCAGATCCTGTCGGCCTGCACTTCTTTGCTTCATCCATCTTGTCTAATTGGGTGGCTGTATATGTATGGGCCACATGTAGGGCAGGCTCTGAATGGGTGTTCTTCTGCCTCTGTCCTAAACTTTGCCCCCTATCCCTCCCAAGGTTATTCTTGTCCCCTTTAAAAAGGAGTGAAGCATTCATTTTGATCATCCTTCTTGAGTTTCATGTGTTTGTGCATCTAATTCAAGAATTTGGGCTAATATCCACTTATCAATGAGTGTATACCATGTGTGTTTTTCTGTGATTGGGTTACCTCACTCAGGATGATATTTTCCAGTTCCAACCATTTTCCTATGAATTTCATAAAGTCATTGTTTTTGATAGCTGTGTAATATTCCATTGTGTAGATGTACCATACTTTCTGTATCCATTCCTCTGTTGAAGGGCATCGGGGTTCTTTCCAGCTTCTGGCTATTATAAATAAAGCTGCTACGAACATAGTGGAGCATGTGTCTTTCTTATATGTTGGGGCATCTTTTGGATATATGCCCAAAAGGTATAGCTGTGTATAGCTGGGACCTCAGGTACTTCAATGTCCAATTTTCTGAGGAACCTCCAGACTGATTTCCAGAATGGTTGTACCAGTCTGCAATCCCACCAACAATGGAGGAGTGTTCCTCTTTCTCTACAACCTCACCAGCATTTGCTGTAAGATGAGTTTTTGACCTTAGCCATTCTCACTGGTGTGAGGTGAAATGTCAGGTTGTTTTGATTTTGCATTTCCCTTTGACTAAAGATGTTGAACATTTCTTTAGGTGTTTCTCAGCCATTCGGCATTCCTCAGCTATGAATTTTTGTTTAGCTCTGAACCCCATTTTTTAATAGGGTTATTTGTCTCCCCTGTGGTCTAACTTCTTGAGTTCTTTGTATATTTTGGATGTAAGCCCTCTATAAGTTGTAGGATTGGTAAAGATCTTTTCCAAATCTGTTGGTTGTAGTTTTGTCCTAACAACAGTGTCCTTTGCCTTACAGAAGCTTTGCAGTTTTATGAGATCCCATTTATTGATTTTTGATCTTAGAGCATAAGCCATTGGTGTTTTGTTCAGGAAATTTTCTCCAGTGCCCATGTGTTAGGGATCTTCCCCACTTTTTTTCTTCTTTAGTTTGAGTGTATCTGGTTTGATGTGGAGGTCCTTGATCCACTTGGACTTAAGCTTATGTACAGGGTGATAAGCATGGATCAATCTGCATTCTTCTACATGCTGACCTCCAGTTGAACCAGCACCATTTGCTGAAAATGCTATCTGTTTTCCATTATATGGTTTTGGCTCCTTTGTCAAAAATCCAGTGACCATAGGTGTGGGTTCATTTCTGGGTCTTAAATTCTGTTCCATTGGTCTATCTTTCTGTCTCTATACCAATACCATGCAGTTTTATCACTATTGCTCTGTAATACTGCTTGAGTTCAGGGATAGTGATTCCCCTTGAAGTCCTTTTATTTTTGAGGATATTTTAGCTATCCTGGGTTTTTTGTTATTCCAGATGAATTTGCAAATTGTTCTGTCTAATTCTTTGAAGAATTGGATTGGTATTTTGATGGGGATTACATTGAATCTGTAGATCGCTTTTGGTAAAATGGCCACTTTTACTATATTAATCATGCCAATCCAAGAGCATGGGAGATCTTTCCATGTTCTGAGGTCTTCTTCAATTTCTTTCTTCAGTGTCTTGAAGTTCTTATTGTACAGATCTTTTACTTGCTTGGTTAAAGTCACACCGAGGTACTTTATATTATTTGGGTCTATTATGAAGGGTGTCGTTTCCCTAATTTCTTTCTCGGCTTGTTTCTCTTTTTTGTAGAGGAAGGCTACTGATTTATTTGAGTTAATTTTATACCCAGCCACTTTGCTGAAGGTGTTTATCAGGTTTAGTAGTTCTCTGGTGGAACTTTTGGGATCACTTAAATATACTATCATATCATCCACAAATAACGATATTTTGACTTCTTTCTTTCCATCTGTATCCCTTTGATCTCCTTTCAGTGTCTGATTGCTCTGGCTAGGACTTCAAGAACTATATTGAATAAGTAGGGAGAGAATGAGCAGCTTTATCCAGCCCCCAATTTTAGTGGGATTGTTTCAAGTTTCTCTCCATTTAGTTTAATGTTAGCTACTGGTTTGCTGTATATGGCTTTTACTATGTTTAGGATGGGCCTTGAATTCCTATTCTTTCCAGGACTTTTTATCATGAAGGTTTGTTGAATTTTGTCAAATGCTTTCTCAGCATCTTATGAAATGATCATGTGGTTTTGTTCTTTATGTTTGTTTATATAATGGATTACATTGATGGTTTTCCATATATTAAACCATCCCTGCATGCCTGGGATGAAGCCTACTTGATCATGGTGGATGATTGTTTTGATGTGCTCTTGGATTCGGTTTGCCAGAATTTTGTTGAGTATTTTTTGCATCGATATTCGTAAGAGAAATTGCTCTGAAGTTCTCTTTCTTTGTTGGGTCTTTGTGTGGTTTAGATATAAGAGTAATTGTGGCTTCATAGAAGGAATTCGGTAGTGCTCCATCTGTTTCAATTTTGTGGAATAGTTTGGATAGTATTGGTATGAGTCTTCTATGAAGGTCTGATAGAATTCTGCACTAAACCCATCTGGACCTGGGCTCTTTTTTGTTGGGAGACCTTTAATGACTGCTTCTATTTCCTTAGGAGTTATGGGGTTGTTTAACTGGTTTATCTGTTCCTGATTTAACTTCGGTACCTGGTATCTGTCTAGGAAATTGTCCATTTCCTGCAGATTTTCAAGTTTTGTTGAATATAGGCTTATGTAGTAGGATTTGATGCTTTTTAAAATTTCTTCAGATTCTGTTGTTATGTCTCCCTTTTCATTTCTGATTTTTTTAATTTGGATACACTCTCTGTGACCTCTGGTTAGTCTGGCTAAGGGTTTATCTATCTTGTTGATTTTCTCAAAGAACCAGCTTTTGGTTCTGTTGATTTTTTGTATAGTCCTTTTTGTTTCTACTTGGTTGATTTCAGCTCTGAGTTTGATTATTTCCTGCCTTCCACTCCACTTGGGTTTATTTATTTCTTTTTGTTCTAGAACTTTAAGGTGTGCTGTCAAGCTGCTGACATATGCTCCCTCCTGTTTCTTTTTGCAGGCAGAGCTCTGAGATTTCCTCTTAGTACCGCATTCATTGTGTCCCATAAATTTGGGAATGTTGTGTCTTCATTTTCATTTAATTCTAAGAAGCCTTTAATTCCTTCCTTTATTTCTTCCTTGACCAAGTTGTCATTGAGTAGAGCATTGTTCAACTTCCATGTATATGTGATGCTTCTGTCATTATTTTTGTTATTGAAGACCAGTCTTAGTGTGTGGTGATCTGATAGGATGCATGATTTATATCTATCTTCCTGTATCTGTTGAGGCCTGATTGTGACTGACTATTTGGTCAGTTTAGGATAAGGTTACATGAGTTACTGAAAAGATGGTATATACTTTAGTTTTAGGATGGAATGTTTTATAAACATCTGTTAAATCCAACTGGTTCATAACTTTTGTTAGTTTTCTATGTTTCTGTTTAATTTCTGCTTCCATGATCTGTCCAATGATGAGAGTGGGGTGTTGAAATCTCCTACTATTATCATGTGAGGTGTAATGTGTGCTTTGAGCTTCAGTAAGATATCTTTTATAAATGTAGGTGCCCTTGCTTTTAGAGCATAGGTTTTTAGGATTGAGAGTTCATCTTGGTGGTTTTTTCCTTTGATGAATATAAAGTGTCCTTTCTTATCTTTTTTAATGACTCTTGGTTGAAAGTCAATTTTGTTTGATATTAGAATGGCAACTCCATCTTATTTCTTCAGGCTATTTGCTTGTAAAATTGTTTTCCAGCCATTTACTCTGAAGTAGTGTCTGTCTTTGTCTCTGAGGTGTGTTTCTGCATGCAGCAATATGCTGGGTCCTTTATACGTATCCAGTCTGTTAGTCTGTGTCTTTTTATTGGGGGAATTGAGTCAATTGATGTTGAGAGATATTAAGAAATAGTGATTGTTACTTCTTGTTATTTTCATTGTTAGAGGTTGAATTATGTTTGTTTGTCTCTCTTTTGGTTTCCTTGCAAGGAAATTATATTCTTGCTTTCTGTATGGTGTAGTTTCTCTCTGTGTGTTGGAGTTTTCCATTTATTATCCTTTGTAGGACTGGATTTGTAGAAAGTTATTGTGTAAATTTGGTTTTGTCATGGAATATCTTGGTTTCTCCATCTATGTTAATTGAAAGTTTTGCTGGATACAGTAACTTGGGCTGGTATTTGTGTTCTCTTACAGTCTGTATGACATCTGTCCAGGTTCTTCTGGCTTTCATAGTCACTGGTGAGAAGTCTGGTGTAATTCTTATAGGTCTGCCTTTATATGTCACTTGACCTTTTTTATGCATTATAATTTTGAAAATTAGTTTACAAGTGTCATTAACAAAGGCTAGTAATTATCTACAGTGTTCAGAATTTGTAATAGTGATGTGCTTAATCCTAAGTAGGACAGATAGATCATGACCTCTAAGGCTCATGGAATATAGCAGAAGGGAAATCATAAAGCAAGTAAGAGGCAGTAAAAGGATACTTGTTGAACCTGAATAGCATTGATTAAAATTGGCAAAATAAAAAAAAAGTTTACATTAAGTAATATATTTAAATTTGTCATTTAGATAAAATATCTAAAACTTAAAAGCAAAAGCTGATAAAGAAGTGAGAGGAAAGTCAATATGTCAATAGGTGCCATGATAGATAATAGATGGTAGATATATAAGTAGATAGATATATAGATAGATGTTAGATATATAGATGACAGGTTGGTAGATGATACATAAATAAATAGATTATAGATACATAGATGCTAGATACATAGATGGATAATATATATATATATCATTGATTGCTATATTGACTTATTGATAAATAGTTGATAGATTCATTATTTGATGGATGAGAGATTTATAATCTATTCAGCTATTTAGTGTTTTCTCACTTGGATATGTGTTTAGAGCTGAAAATGTACAAGTTTTCTCATCCTTAGAGAAGTCGACCTGAATCTCTTACAGCCATATATTACCTGTAGCTCTTTATTTAGGTGTGAGGCCTTGTGAAATTTATTGCATTCAAACTGGCATGGGGTAGTCATTTCACAGGTCTCATTTAGACAACCATAATGTTGAGGGCAATGCCTCTGTCATGTGTTGCAGCATTTACCTGGAGCCTGTCCCTCCTTCCATTTTGTCATCTGAGTCTTAAGTTTACAGGTTGAGTTTTAACTGTTTGAATTGTGGTTGTGACACCTTAACATCACTTACTATATGTGTTTTGGTTGCTTGTGAATTTCTTTAGAAACCTCCATGTACTCTCAAATGAAAACTTTTCTGATGGAAGATGAGAAGACTTTTCCCATTAATTGCTAAGAAATACAGCTGATTGTCTCCTGCCTTACGAAAGAAAAAATACCAGAGTATCATTTGTACTTGTCAGCCTGAAAATAAAAGTTCATGGAATGGACCCCTGTGAAAAAGACTATGTGCTAGTGACTGCTGTTGGAGAATTTTGAATATATTTTGACAAATGAAGACTTGAGAAAAACTCATTATCCATAGTATTCTGCAACAAATTAATCTGCAGTTGTTATTTTGGTGTTTGTGTCTATTGATGGGAACTTTTAAATTTTTAAATTTTTTAAAAAGTATTGAGTTATTTAATTGTACTGATAAAGCGGTGCATTGTGAGTTTCATGCATGTAAAAAAATTACTTTGACTACTTTTACCCCTTTCCTTGTCTATTCCCACTTTTTCTTTCCCACTGGTTTTGATTCTGGGAAGTTACTTTTTTTTTTTTTTAAATCCCACACTCGGTGTTTGAAAGAAAATATGATATATTTGTAAGACTTGCTTATTTCACTAAATATGATAGTCTCCAGTTCCATCCATAATTTCATTTTGCTATGTTGAGAAAGAACACAGAAAAATGAGCCAGCTTATAACAGCTTCAAAATCAAGTGAATAAATAAAATGAATCTAAATATAAACTAAATCAAGGAAGTAAAGGGACATCTATAGTGATAAATTTAAAACACAGAAAGAGGGCTAAAGATGTCTCTGCATTCTTGAGTACTACTTCTACTTACCAGGGACTAGAGTTAGATTTATAGCACCCACTGTATTGTATAACTCATAACCACCTGTAGCTTTAACTGTGTGTCTATGTGTGTGTGTGTGTGTGTGTGTGTGTGTAATCTGATGCCCTTTATGTCCTTCTTAGGTAATACATGTACATGTAAGAATAAATACACATAATTAAAAATAAAACAAACTTTAAACTAAAATATAAAAAAGATACAACTTTTTATTAATATTTCTATTCTCCTCCTTTATCTCCAAAACAAAGCAGCCTTCTAGATAACGACCCAGGCAGCAGTCAAGAATAAGCTGGAACACATTGTAAGATACAATGTTTCTTAAAGAGCAATCAGACAGGATTGTAAGATACAATGTTTCTCCGGTGAGATCCTTTCTTAGCCCAATGACTCTTTCCATGTCCTACCTCAATTGGGCCTGACTGTAATATTTCTAATAATGTTAGAAAAAAGAAAATGGGAGGGATATAAATTTCTTATTATCAAAAATTCAAACTCACCTTCCTATACCCTCATGTACCAAAATAAATGTAATCTTTTGATTGGAAAAATTAACAAGAGCTTAATGTTCACTGTGTATGGCTACATTCTTGAGTTAGATGGCTTGAAAGTACTTTTTAGTGTACAGCTACAATGCATTTGACTTGCCTATTATGTCAGAAAATTCATGATTTTAAATTTCTTAGAGAGAGATTTGAAAAGGATTAAGGATTTGTTAATAGAAATTGCTTTTTTTTACATTATACACTAGCCAAATGGTTTGACTAATAACATTTATTACCTGTTCTTGAATTCAAAGAGAAACACACTTTATTAGCTTATTAGACTCAGTATATTTTAAAAATTGAACAGAAACATTTTTCTTTTTAAACACAGAATACAATTTGTGAATTTGTTTTAAAGAATCAACACTTGAGGGCCAAGCTTGAGCTGTTTAGTCTGTCTACATTTAAATTGTACCAGAAAATATTCAAATTTAATTACTTTTCAATTGGGCATGATTTCCTTGATGCTAATGGAAAATCTCTAACACCTAGACGTTATGTGAGTTGGAAAACTAGCACTTTAGTTAAGGGCAGACATTTAGTTTAGAAAAAGTGCATTTGATACTGAGAAAATAACAAAGCCTGAACAGATACAGGCAACTTCACACTCTGACCTGATTTGTCCTGATGAGGATACCCTATGAATCTTAGAGGCGCAGGAATATGCAAATATTTATTTCAGTCCCATGTGTTTAGTGATGTTATAGGAGTGTAATCAGAACACATGGAATGATCATGTTAACACTAAGAGCTGTAACAATAATTATTAGCACTGATTTTGACAAGTTTTACATGTTCCAGTTAGGATCATACTTTTATATATGGTGTTTGTTAAGCATTCTCTGATATATGCTGGTACAAATGGCCTCATTCTAATCGTATTGCCCTGGATAGCAGTCAGTGATTTCTACAGACTGATGACCAGAGATGAATATGCTAAATACTATATGCTTACAGCTGAAGTCCTCATGTGTGGTCTTTACTTCTCAACCCCCCTTTTGGAAATCAGAGACTAAGTTAAAATCATAGATCACTCTGAAAGTTTGCAATATTGGAGATAAAGGAGAATAGAAATATTAATAAAATCAAAGAGACATATCATGTATAAACCAGATCAAACTAGAATTTTATGGAAAGCAAAGCTTTAATCATGTTTTTGAAAGATACAGCCTTGAATCTTAAAAGGTAAGCTTGGGATAATATTGACATGGAGAAAAATGGTCAGTTATGGGTCATGGATTTTTTTTAGGTCCAAAAAAATGATTACAAGTTAAACAGAAAGAAAAACAGCATAAATTCTTTTAAATATTGTAACAAGTTCGGTCTGATGTGGTGAAAGAGTACCTCAATCAGTTATTATCTCAGAATGCAATAGAGAAATAGAAGTTGATTTATAAGAAAACAAAGGTGTTCCAAAATAACATGAAAGCTCATCAGTTAGTGCCTGTGTTCTCATGGGTTCTCTGAAGAAGTGTGAACGTTGCAAGACAAACTTGATATGCTTGTCTGCTGCAGTGCACAAGGTATAAAGCTGGGGTTTTCATCATTATCTTCCATTATACCAATCACAACTAAAGTGATGTTTTAAGGCTTATGCTATTAGTGCTTAGCTCCACCAGTACAATGTAGCCTTATAGAGAGGAAAGCACATGTATATTGTTCCTAATATGTAGGAAGGCTTAGCACATTTTCTGAAACATAATATATGATCAATATTCATATTAATTTAATAAATAAATGATTCTCACATTTGATCTAACTCACAGGACACCTTGACCATATATACATATATATATATATCCAACCTATGTGATACCTCTCATGACTGTATGCTTGAGGATGTAATTTGTAATTTCAATACTACATGATGAAATAGTCATATTTAGACATTAATTTGCTCATCAATTACATAAACAATTATCTCAGAGAATCTGTTCCTATTTGTAATATATTATCCTGATCATTTTTCAATCACAGCCTTCTACAAATATTTCTCTCTGATCTAATACTATCAGAAGACAATATGTCATAAGACTTTTAGGTCTGGGTTTGATATTAAATGTGACCTGCAAAATGACACATACATTTTCCTGTTATTTTTATTAGAAAATAAATTGCTCATGATTTTACTGATAGAAATTAACTGGATGCAAAGAGGCACTAGTACCTCGCTATACAGATGAATTCTCATGAATAGGTCAGACCTAATTAATGGCTGCAATTAAGAATAATGCCAATCTTAAAATCTACAATTACTGTTCAAGAACACATAGTCTATATGTTCCCTGACACTTTGTATAAAAAATTTCATTCTATAGTGATCATCACTCTAACATGTTCTGCTTTCCAGAATTTTGTAGAAAGAAAAAAATGTTTTCTTAGCCCTTTTTCACAGAAATCAAGAATATTTTAGCAGCTCGGTATTCGAACACTTTTTCTTTCTTACACTGAAAGCATCAGGAAAGAGTGATACATTGTGCTGTGCGTTGAAATGAAATAGTGAGGCTGGAAATTGTTTTCGCCGTTCCTAGAATATGTCATGTTGATGTTAACCTTTTCAAAAAGAAGTGCCTGGAGAAAGTTTAATTAGAAAAACAGTGCACTCTGAGCTGAAAGGAATTTGAAAGAGAGGTGGGCAAAGTGCTTTGTATAACTCTCTCAAGAACATCTGGTGAATGTCTTCAATCGGATTAGCAGGCAGCACTCGCTTAGCACTTGTATACTGCAACACACGATAGCTGTTTGTAATATTACTCACATGGCTTCCATGCACATGAAACTCTAGTGTTTTTCTCCTCATTTATATTTTATATTGAACTGTACTTTGGAAAGCTTCAGTATGGCTTAAACTTTTGATGGACTCTTCTCTTCTTTACAATCTACACCCTTCTATGCTTGAAATCTGTTCTTAGTACTTTCCCTGCTTCCTTTTGATCCATGTTTTACTTCCCATTCTCCCTTGAGCTATCCCCCCTGACAGACTGCCTTCTTCCTGATTCCTTGATGTCCATGGGTATATAGGTTAAATAAGCAACATGAGTAGACTCAAAACTTCACACGCATATGAGAAAGAACAGACAGTGATCATCTTTCGGGGTCTGGCATCTCACGTCCTATAATTATTTCTAGTTCAGTGTAATGAACCGCCATGTGCATATGCAGTACACTTTCATTAAACATTCATCTGTTGGTTGGTTTCTAGAATGGTCCTATGTCTGAGAACAGAAACACATAGAGATTAGGAAATAGTTTGGTCGTAGTGTAGGGTAAATTACCAGGTATGGCACATGTAGGTCATAATGTAAGTCTGCTTCTAGGTTTTTGTTTGCTTGATTTTGAGACATCCCTGAATGGCTTTAAAGGTGACCGTATTCATTTATGCTTCCTCTAGCAGTGTGTAGAAGCTCTCCATTCCCCTTATTCATTCCAGCATTTATTAATTTTATTTTTGGTGGATATCATCCTGACTGGGGAGATGTATAGTCTTTTTGTTTTATTTGTTCGTTCATTTGCTTTTGTTGTTGTCTCATTTTTTACTTTTCACCACAATCGCTGTCACTCCTTCTGGTCCCTCCTCCCACAGCCCCTCCCCTTTGGACTACCATTCTCTGAGAGAGTGGAGGCCCTGCCTGAGTATCCCCTCACCCTGGCACTTCAATTCTCTGGGCACTTCTCCCTCTGTGGACAAACAAGGCAGTCAAGCTGCAAGAACATACTCCACGGACAGACAACACCTTTAGGGATAATCCCCTCCCTCGTTGTTCGGGGCCCACATGAAGACTGAGTTGTACATTTGCTACTTATGTGCATGGGACTTGGCACAGTCCATGTATGCTTTTTGATTGAATGTTCAGTCTCTGAGAGTCCCGAAAGATACATGTTAGTTGATTCTGTTGTTCTTCCTATGGAGTTCCTATGCCTTTCAGAGCCCACAATCCTACCCCAACACCTCTTAGGAATAGCCAAACTCTATCCAGTGTTTGGCTGTGGGTCTCTGCTTCTGTCTGTTTGAGCTACTGGATGGAGCCTCTCAGAGGAAAGGCTGCTAGTCTCCTGCCTGCAAATATTAATAAGGTGTCAGGGATTGGTGATTGCCCATGGGATGGGTCTTTAATTTTAATCTGGACTTCCCTACAAAGGGTGTTGAATTATTTTCTCTTGAAAATTTCACATGATGATATGTTATTATATTCACCCTCCCTCTCCTAACCCTTCCCAGACCATTACACTTCTTCCCTTCACATCTAACTACGTACCCCTTTTTCCACCAATAAATGCCAATCTATGATACTACAAAATTATTTGCACTGTCGTCTTAAACTGGTACCAGTAAACTTGTAAAACTTATGGCCACACTCTTACAGAACCTCCCTCTTTCTTCCTATCCCTTACCCTCTAAAATTTATTAATTATATAGTTGGACATATAATATATAAATTACAATATTTTGTGTATTTAAAATATAATTTATGTTATACTTTATTATTAGTTGTATCTTATACATATTCATTATATTTATATAATATATGCTTAAATACAATAATAAACATTATTTATGTAGCTGAACATTCTGAAGGACTTTACTCTCTGCCCATTGGCCAATGGTATATCTCTCTGTTGACCATTGCCAACTCTAAAAGAAGATTCTCTGAAAGGTGAACTGCAATTTCTTTGGCAATGCCACTGTCCATCAGTTCCAAAAGAAATAACTAACATGTGGGACTGAACATTTTACTTGGTATGCCTAGTAGGGGCTATGGTTTTCTGGTAATGCAATAACTCCATTTGAAGTCTTATGTTTATATATGTATTTTATGAGGCTTGTACAGTAGCAGGTTTTGACTTTTTAGAAGGTTTATAGTTCCATTTAACCCTGTGAGGATATTGAAGTCCTTTCAAGCCTTTCATAGCCATTTGTATTTTTTCTTTTGATAACTTTGTTTAGTCACATAGCCCATTTTTACGTGGTATTTTGTTGTTTTTGTTGTTGTTATTGTTGCTTTTGATATTTTATATATTCTGGAGAGCAATATGTTATCTAGTGAGTTGCAGGCAAAGATGTTACCCCATTTGATGTATGGCCTCTTTATTCTAATGAAAGTTTATTACCTTAACGAAAGACTTTTAGATACCTTCTCTATATTCTGTATGTCTGCTTTAAGTTGTATATCCACATTAAAAATGCCTTATTCAGAAAGTAGCTGTACCCATATGCTCTTACCATCTACTTCCTATATGTTCTTGCTATATGTAATTTCTGTGTATTTGCTATGTACATGCTATGTACATGGTTCTTCTTGTTCTAGTTGTGTCAGATCATTCATCCTCATTACTAAGAGATCTGATCTATTTAGAGTTCAGTTTGTGTGCAAATTGAGAGGAAAACATTCTTCTACACGCTGATGTTCATGTTTTCCAGTATCGTTCATTGAAGATGCTGTCCCTCTTGCAATGTATGATTTTTTTTTGGCAATTTTGTCAAAAATCATATAAACTTAGTTCCCTTACATCTATATTCAATATTCTGTTCCTTTGATCTTGTTTTGTCTCAGTTTCATGCTGTTTTAAAATGATATGGCTCTGGTTGTATGGCATGAAATCAGACATGCTTATTCCTATGATGATTAGCAATTGTTTTGTTCAAGACTGCTGTTACCATCTTCGGACCATTTTGTACTTCCATATGTATTTTTCCTTTTATTCCTCTATCTCCAAAAAGCAGGGTAGAATTATGCTTTATAACTGGATTGAATCTTTAGATTGCATATTGTACAATGGTCAGTTTTAGAAGGGCAATACAACAAAATAAATTAAAAAGATGTGAAAAATAAAGGTAGAAACCAAAGTTTCCTTAGGAACAGATTATATAAAAATCAAACCATAAAAGATTTTTAGAGCTGAACAAAGGCAAACACTACTATAGTATTCATATGCCTCAACAATGAGTGGTCAAAATATATGCTGCTAGAGAATTATACAGCTAATAATTCTCTCTGCTTTTCTATTATCATTTTAGGGGCTCTCATATTTGTTGTTGCTTAAAACAGGGATTAGCTCATTGCTTTCTTTCATTAAATTATAAGTAATTTTCACTTTGCTTCTAATTCTGGTGGATTCCTTGGCTATACATCATTTCAGAATTTAGAATTTGATAATTTCCTCTCTGTCCTTTAGAATGACCATCTCATATAGTTTGCAAATAGTTTGTATATGTTTTCCATTCACTAGAAGTATTTTAAATTCAGTTCACTAAAAATAAACAGACAATCATAAAAAATTCCTCAACATATGATTTGCTTATAAGAATAAAGATACTTGAAATTTCTCTACTTCATTTACGTGGTTGTCTTCTTTAAGTTTTAGCTATCATGGATGAACTGAACTTTTTCTGTGTCAAGTTGAGCATATATAAAGAACGAAAGTGAAATACTGACAATAAAAACTTCTGTAACAGAAAAAAAAAGGATAAATGGTGCTTTGGGTTGATTCGTTACCAAAGAAGGGTGAGTAAAGAATTCAAGAGTTGATAATACACTATTAGACAGTTCCCAAAATATCTTCACAAAGAAGCAAATTAATATTTTTGAGCATTCAAAACTAGTGATAATTTTTTAAAAGCATATCATACACAGTATTAATGGAAAATAGGTCAAGGGGAATATGAAATTTTGAACTATTAATGTCAATTAAATCACCAAGCGAATGGAAGATGCCAGACAAACTCTAGAAAATTCAAAAGACTAGTTTAAGAATATTTTTTGCAAAAATAAAAATAAAATTCTATAACCCATAAGAATACCCTGTAGAAGAAGGGGAGGGGAAGGGGGTAGGGGGCTTTTGTCCGGGAAAGGAAATAACATTTGAAATGCAAATGAAAAACACCCAATAAAAGAAAAATTTTAAAAAGGAAAATCATATTCAGTCTCTATCTTGGTAAATGGTACACCACAGCATGCTGGACTTCCGGAGAATAAAATGCTCCTTGCTTTTGCATATTATTTGTGTCCTGAGTATCATTCTTCAGCAATTCATGGACCCTTAAGTTTGGTGATTCTTGTGCAAGATTCACTGGAGTTCCGCTGACCCAAATAGAGGATCATTTTCCTGATTGGTGACAAAGTCTGAATTAAGTGCCTGCTGTTTCCTGAGAGGTTCTACCAGAATCTGACAAATACAGAGGCAGATGCTTGCAGTCAACCACTGGACTGAGCACTGGGTCCCCAGTGGAGGAGTTACAGAAAGGACTGGAGGAGGAGAAAGGTTTGCAATCCCAGAGGAAGAACAACCAACCAGATACCACAGAGCTTCCAGAGACAAAATCACCAACCAAAATGTACACATGAAGGAACCCATGGCTCCAGTACCATATGGAACAGAGGATGGTCCTTGTCAGACATCGATGGGAGGAGAGTCCCTTAGTCCTGGGCAGGCTCAATGCCCCAGTGTAGGGAAATGCCAGGGCAGAGAGGTGGGAGTGGGTGGGTGGGTGGGTGGGTGAGCCCCCTCATAGAAGCAGGGAGAAGGAGGATGGAATAGGCAGTTTCCGGAGTGGAAACCAGGAAAGGGGATAACATTTGACATGTAAATACACAAAATATCCCAGGAAAGAAAAAAGAAAAAGAAAAGAAAGGAAACATAACCACAAGATACTTGAACATCAGTGGAAATTAACTCATGCAGTGATCCTGACCACACCTATTACTACTAAAATGGATTAAATCAGGACATGGATACGGCACTCCCACTTTAATCCTGCTGAAAGAGAGCCAACCCAAAAGTTGAGGTCTTGTTGGAGATGACTTCCAGACAAACCACCACAAGAGCCAAGGAATGTCTTAGCATACCCTGTTGATCGATTGAACTGTTACCTCAGATCTCCTGATCCTGTTCCCTTGCCGCTTAAGCTTTCCTGCACAAGCCATTAACCCCTTTTTCCATTAAAGATGACCTCATTATTCTGACCCCATTTGGGGTTACACAGACACTTGGGGCCAGTTCTTGCATAAGACATGAGAAAGGATACCCAGGGTCCTAGGAGCGAGACTTGTGGACTTTGTTTTGAGCCCCTTTACTATTTGGTTACCTCCGAGGGGTGATGTAACAACCCTTCAAGTTCATAATGACTGGCAAGAAGGCCAATTGAACTGCAGGTGAGGGAAAAAGACTATGTCTCTGGCTATGATGTGGGATTCCTATTTACTGTCCAATTGCTTCAATATAGTCTCTCAAGACCCATGAATCCCAACACGATATTAGCAAGGCCAAAGCAATTGGCCCCCATCCTCTCCCTCAGCCCACTCTTTCTTCCTCATCAGGACTCTTTTGCCCCAGGAAGGTCCCAACTCCTCCTACACAGACTAAACACAGAACTGTTGGTTATGGGACAGGGACTCTTATTTGGGAATAATGTACTCCTAGTCTATTCCCACCTCTGCAACAGCACTGTATTGATTACTGTTGCAGGATACATGCTGCCCCCAAAGAACACGTGGTGAGATTGTATGTCCAGGATTACTCCATGTATTTAGGGCCTGGTTGGAAATATGTGTTCTACTACATCTTGTACCCAGAGTGATTTCTTACTCTGGGGAGGATGTCTTTAACCAGCTAGCATCTCCACACAATCGGGTGAAACATGTGACCATCTCCACTGTGTTACTGGGTTCTTTCCTTGACACAAGGCTGGGCAGAGCTTCTAGTGTCAGGGCCTCAGCCCTAATACTCCAAGCTGTATAGATGCAGACATACATGAGATGGAAAGTCCATCCAGGACCTACAGAATCCTCTATCCTCCCTTGCAGAAGTAGTCTTACAGAACAAAAGAGGCTTGCTGTTCCTCCACTAAGGAGGACTCGGTGTATCCTTAGATGAGGAATGTTATTTCTATGAAGACCACTAAGAGTGATCAAAGAATCTATAGCCTTAGTCAGAAAGATACAAGTCAGAAGAATAGAAAGAGAACAGTCTCAGGATTCATATGATCCTCTTCAACTAGCCTCCTTTCATGATCACTCTTGTCTCTGCCTCGCCTTGTCCACTTATCCTATGGATGCTGGCCTTGACTTGACATCCCTGTGTAATTGGTACTTTAGTTAAGTTTGCTAAAGAACAGATTTCCAATGTTCAATTGATGATTCTCAAACAACAATACCAGCCCATAGAAACATCTCAAGGATTTGAAATGGCCCATTCCTGAAGGGCAAATGAAGGGACTGAGACTGGCTGGCTCTATGATGTGCTTTAAACTGGCAGTTCAGGAGACTAGGCCTTGATTTCTGTTTGAAAGAACTGGGAACATCCAGGCAATTCAGTTACTGGAAAAACCTAAGGCCTCAGACAGCCAATCAGAAACTGTCCTGCCATCAGTAACTGTGCTATGACCTGGCATGAGGCAAGGGCAATTGTCTAGCAACAGTTTCCAGGTTTCTTTAGCAACAGTTTCCAGCCACCCAAACCCCAGCAATGGTTGTGGAATGTCCCTAGATATAATGCCAACCCATTAAGATAAAGGTCACTTCCACCTCCCTAGAATTACCCTAATATGCTTTAAACTGGGTCTATGAGATCATTAAGGGTTTTCATCTTGATAAATGGCAGAATCCAGCTGGCTGGACTTCTGCAGAATAAAATGCTCTTTTCTTTTGCATAAAATGATATTTGGCATGAATGAATGAATGTGTGTGTGTGTGTGTGTGTCTGTGTGTGTATTTCAGAATGACATTTTGTAAATTACCAGCACAAAGAAGTTGTCTTAAGGGATACAAATATATGAAAAACATAGGATCAGAAATAATGTAAGAAAAAAAGATTATTTAAAGGATTAGAAGAAATGAGCTGTTAAGAAATATTCCACATTTAGTAATTATCTTGAAAATTGTAGAAAAAAAGTAGTGTCAATAAAAATTGGCAGTGGTATCTACCGGTTCTCTCTTTCCTTTTTGGGGTATTGTCACTAATGTCCCCTTGGGTCCTGGGAGCTTCTGGCTTTCCTTGCATCTGGGACTTTCTAGTAGCTATCTACAGTTCCCCACACCCACTGCTACACACCTCTGCTCAATTTCCTGACCCTCTGTACACCTTCTCGGTCTCTTCCCATACCTGGTCCTTCCCCTATTTCCCCACCCCCTTCTCTTTCCCTCCCAAATCTCTCACTCCCTCTACATCCCATGTAGAGGAATGCTAGGGCATTGAGACAGGAGTGGATAAGTGGGTGGAGGAGCACCTTCATAGAGCAGAGGGGAGGGGAGATGGGATAGGTGGTTTTTGGAAGGGAAACCAGAAGGGAGATAACATTTGAAATTTAAGTAAAAAAATAAACAATATAAAGAAAGATAACTACAGTTTTCAGACATTAAAAAAATGGAGATGAACATTACATGTTTGAAGCTAGCTATGGAGGCATAAGTAAAGCCTCTTCAAAAGGAAAGCAAGGGAAAATACATGATTCAGACATGAAAGTACATCAAGAAGAGAAAAAATAGGACAAAATATTTTTATAGTTTTTTTACAGGAACGTGACCATGCACATCATGGCATACACATAGAGGTCAGAGACCAGCTGATATGTTTTCTCCATCTACCATGTGTTTTCTTGTTGTCAAACTTAGGGTGCCGTGCTTGTCAGTACCTCTACCCACAGAGATATTTCAATGCCAGTACCTTTTTCTATTTTTTAAACATTTACTCATTGTTACATATATTAAAATACAATAGTTACATATGTAAAAGGTTAGCAGTAAGAAGGTGTTTGCTGAATTAAATATGAAGATACAAGGAATAAGTGAAAGCATTGTCCCAAGGGATAAGGTGGAATTAAAATTATTCTGTGTGAGATTCTGTACCATATATAAAATTGTGTGAAGAAGAGCTTATATTTCTTTAAACGTATTTTGAAAACTCATTTCAATTTTTGAGTATAATTCATATATTGAAGGAAGAAAAAATAACAGTATTTAAATACACAACTGAAACCACAAAGGGGCATAGTAGAAAAATAGCCAACAGCATTACAAATAAAGTGACCAATATTCATTCTGAAACATGAGATGGATCACTTCATATGTGAATAACCTAAACGTATTGACTTCAGGTAGATGGAACAGCAGGATAAATAAGTAAAATCTAACCATGTATTTCAAAGGTGTACTCTAAACAATGTCAGTTTTGGAGAGGTAATCAAAGCAAACAAGACCCTCTTGGGTAAAGTATGGTAGTAATATACTGATGAGATAAATGAAGGAACAAACCAACCCTCTAGCTGAATGCATAAAATTAAATGAAGCAAAACTCATAGAACTAAGAAGAATATAAAAATCCATAGTAAGATTTTATACCTCAACTGTCCTTGGGTAATAATTGATAAATCAGTAAGGATAAAATAACCTGAACGACAGTTTAAATCAATTTTATCAAACATTTATAAAATAAAGAGAAGAACACAGTTTGATTTAAGCTTCTGAATCAGTAACTTGGATTATAATTTGATCCATTAAGTGAACTTTAAGAACTATGTGGAGGTAGGAAGTATAAATTCCGATGTCAGTAGAATTAAAAATAGAAATCAAAATCAGAAGAGTAGCTGAAATCTTAGAAAGTATTTGAAGAGTAAAGCACATATAAAACTCATGAAGATCAAAGAAACATTTCCTGCAGAATACAAAAGTTGGTTTTAGTCAAGAAAATAAAATTCCAACTTGTCAACATTGAAATGAACTCAGTGAAAGCCGTGCATAGACATTTATAGCTTTGGGGGTTTTTTTTACTAAAATTGGAGGGAAATTTAAAATGAACACCCTATCTTATTAAATTATAGGTAGAATAATAGGAGCCAAATAAAAGCAGGAATAAAATTCCTCATGAAGATGGAGGAAGAAAAAATGAATTGTAAACCAGAAAATAACAGAGAACATCAAATTAGTCAATGGACCATTGTTAAATGAAATCACTGAAGTTGAAGGAACTCTGGAAAGCTATCAAAGAATAGTTTTAGCTATCTAAGGTTTTTTGTTATTCCAAATGAATTTAGGAATTTCTCTTTCCAACTCCATAAAGAGCTGAGCTGGAATTTGGATGGGTATTACATTGATTCTGTAGTTTGCTTTTGCTAAGGTGTGCATTTTTGCAATAATAATCCTGCCAAACCATGAGCATGGGAGATCTTTCCATCTTCTGAGGTCTGCTTCAATTTGCTTTTTCAGGGATTTGAAGTTATGTCATACAGATTTTTCACTTACTTGTTCAGATTCTCACCAAAATATTTAATATTATTTGTGACTACTCTAAAGGGTGTCATTTCCCTAACTTCTTTTTCAGCCCTTTATTCTTTGAGTAGAGTAAAGCTACTGATTTGTTAGAGTTAATTTTATATTCAGTCAATTTGCTGAGGTCGGTTGACCTCTGTAGGAACTCTCTGGTAGAATTTTTAGGGTCACATATGTATATTACTACATCATCTGCAAATAGTATTATATTGACTTCTTCCTTCCCAATTTGTAGCTCTTTGATCTCTTTTGATTATCTAATTGCTCTGGCTATGACTTCAAGTACTATATAGAATAGGTAGGGAGAGAATAGGCAGCCCTGTCTTGTGACAGATTTTAATAGGATTGCTTTGAGTTTCTCTCCAGTTAGTTTGATGTTGGCTACTGGTTTACTTCATATTACTTTTACTATGTTAGATATGGGCTTTGAATTCCTGATTTACCCAATACTTTTAAAAGAATGGGTGTTTTATTTTGTCAAAGACATTTTTAGCATTTAGTGAGAGGATCTTGTGGGTTTTTTTCTTTGAGTTTGTTTATATAGTGGATAACATTGACGGGTTTCCATATATTGAAACATTGCTAAATTACTGGAATGAATTCTACTTGATCATGGTGGATGATCATTTTGATGTGTTCTTGTATTTCATCTAGGAGAATTTTAGTGATTTTTTTGATATTCTTAAGGAAAATTGATTTGTAGTTCTCTTTGTTGGGTCTTTTTGTGGTTTAGGAATCCGTGTAACTGTGGCTTCATAGAACAAATTGAGTAGTGTTCCTTCTATTTATATTTTGTGGAATAGTTTGAGGAGTATTAGTAGTAGAACTTCTTTGAATGTCTGATAGAATTCTGCACTAAAGCCATCTGGCCCTGGTCTTTTTTGGTTAAGAGACTTCTAGTGAGTGATGCTATTTCCTTGGGGGGTTTATGGGGCTGCACAGATGGTTTACTTGATTCTCATTGAACTTGGATTCCTGGTATCTGTCTAGGAAATCATCCATTTCATTCAGATTTTCCAGTTTTGTTGAATACAGACTTTTGTAGTAGTATCTGATTATTTTTGGATTTCCTCAATTTCTATTGTTATTTCTCCCTTTTCATTCCTGATTTGTTAATTTGGATACTGTTTCTGTATCCTCTGGTTAGTCTGGCTAAGGGTTTACCTATCTTTTTGATTTTCTGAAAGAACCAGATTCAAGTTTTGTTGATTCTTTTCATAGTTCTTTTTGTTTCTACTTGGTTGGTTTCAGCACTGAGTTTGATTAAAGAGCAATTCTCAAATTCATTTGGAATAAAAAAAAATAACCCAGGATAGCAAAAACTATTCTCAACAGTAAAAGAACTTCTGGAGGAATCACCATCCCTGACCTCAAAGTCTACTATAGAGCAAGAGTGGTTAAAAACTGCATGGTATTAGTACAGAGACAGGCAGGTAGATCAATAGAATAGAATTGAAGATCCAGAAATGAACCCACGCACCTATGTTCACCTAATCTTTAACAAAGAAGCTAAAACCATCCATTGGAAAAAAACTACAGTATTTTAAACAAATAGTGTTGATTCCACTGGAAGTCAGCACGTAGAAAAATGCAAATTGACCCATTCTTGTCCCCTTGTACAAAACTCGAGTCAAAGTGAGTCAAGGAACTCCAGATAAAACCAGATACACTGAAACTAGTAGAAGAGAAAATGTAGAAGAGCCTTGAACACATGAGCACAGGGGGAAACTTCCTGAACAGAGCACAAATGACTGAAGCTTTAAGAGCAACAATCAACAAATGGAACCTCTTAAAATTAAAAAGCTTCTGCAAAGCAAAGAAAACTGTCAATCAGACAAAACAGCAACCAACAGATTGGGAAAAGAGCTTTACCAATCCTGTATCTGATAGTAGATTAATATCAAACATGCACAAAGAACTCAAGAAGGTAGATTCCACAGAACTAAATAACCTTATTAAAAAGTTGAGTACAGAGCTAAAGAGAGAATTCTCAACTAAGAAACCTTGAATGGCTGTGAAGCACTTAAAGAAATGTTCAGAATCCCCAGTCTTCAGGGGAATGCAAATCAAAATAAGCCTGAGATTCTACCTGACACCAGTCAGATAAGCTAAGATCAAAAATTTAGGGGACATTATTGTCAAGGATGTGGAGAAAGAGGAATACTCTTCCATTACTGGTGGGAATACAAGATGGTAAAACAACTTTGGAAATCAGTCTGGCAGTTCCTGAGAAAATTAGAAATATTTCTACCTGAGTCCCCAGCTATATCACTCCTGGACATATTCCCCCAAAGAAACTCCAACATCTAACAAGAAGACATGTTCCACTATGTTCATAGCAGCCTTATTCATATTAGCCAGAAGCTGGAAACAACCTAGATTTCCCTCAACAGAAGAATGGTTACAGAAAAATGTGGTACACAATGGAGTACTACACATTTTAAAACAATGACTTCATGAAATTTTCAGGCAAATGGATGGAACTAGAAAATATCATCCTGAGTGAGGTAACCCAGACACAAAAGAACACACAGGGTGTGTACTCACTAATAAGTGTGTATTAGCCCTAAAGCTCACAGTGCCCGTGCTCGCAACCCACAGATCATATTATGCATTGAAGGAAGACCAGACTGTGAAGGCTTCAGTCCTGCACTGAGGGTGGAACAGAATGATTGTGGGAGGTGGAGGGCGAGGGGAACCAGGAAGGGGAGAAAATAAGGGTGAGAATATCTGGAACTGGAGGATAAGTGAGAGAAGTACAAAGGGTCAGGAAATCGAACAAAATTATGTAGCAGGGGGCAATGAGCAACCGGTGATCTAGGGATCTCTGGCACTGCAGAAACGTGATGCTCCCATGACCCAACAGGTATGACTTTACACAAAATGCGCAGAGAAGGGTGAGGTAGAACCCGTTGAGACAACCCCCAGTGGATAGGCAAGACCCCTGCTGGAGGGATCGGGCCACCCACCCATCTGAAAGGTTTTAATCTAGAAATATACCTATCTAAAGGAAGTACAGGGACAAAGGGAAAAAAAAAGAGGAAAAGAGACTGAAAGTAGGACTGCCATACCTGTGGATCCATCCTGTCTGTAGACACCAAATGTAACACTGTTGCCATGGTCAGGAGGCACTTGCTGACAGAAAGGCGCATGGTGGTTCCTGAGGTCTGGCCAGCAACTGACCAATGTGTAGATGTGGGGGCTTGGAGCCAACCTTCAGACTGATCTCAGGGAACCTGGTAGGGGAGCTGGCTGAAGGACAGGGGGCAGCTGAGGGAGATTGCAACCTCATTGGAATAACAACATAGGCTGGCCTGACCATCTAGTTCTCCCATCTTCTAAGACCACCAACCAAGAACTGTACCTGGAAGGGTTGGGGATTTAGCTCAGTGGTAGAGTGCTTGCCTAGGAAGAACAAGGCCCTGGGTTCGGGTCCCCAGCTCCAAAAAAAAAAAAAAAAAAAAAAAAAAACTGTACCTGAGGGATCTTTTGGCTCCAGATACATATAGTAGAGGATGACTTGCCCGACAGCACTGGGAGGGGATGTCCTTGGTCCCAAGGTGATTTGAAGCCCAACATAGGGGGATGTTGGTGCAGTGGGGCAGGAGAGTGTGGCTTGGTGGGGGTGCACTCTCATACAGTCAAAGTGGAGGACAGAGGGCAGATGTGGGATGGGGGCTTGGTGGAGTGGTAACCAAGAAGGAGATTGTCATGGAATGGGAGGTGTTGGATGGAGTAACAGGGAAATGCAATATCATTGAGATATAAATGAATGGAATGATTTTTAAAAATAATACAGTGGTCATCATCAGAAATTAGTCATTTTATGAAAGCTATGTATATTGAAACCTTTTTAAAAATAGACTACTCTGACCAAATCTTATGCTAATTGACTTGGTAATTTAAAATTGATGACTAAATACTTTGGGTGCCATATGTGCAAAACCAATGAAGAAACAGAAACAGTATCTGTGGGGCTTTATATATATATATATATATATATATATATATATATATTATATTAAATATATATTAAATAAATAAAACTGATACATTTAAAACTCCATAAGAAGGTAAACAAAAGAACTAAGTGATTTCATTAATTAACTGTAGCAAATGTTTTCAACTTTCTACTACTACTGAAGAATGTTTTCCAGATAGTAATGTAGAAGGGATATCTTACCACTTAATATATGATATGAGAATCCCCATTACTCCTCAAACCAATCAAGAAGTTTAAAAGGAAACTGCTGACAAATTTCCTTCAAGAACAGATACAAAACTCTTCAAATAAACACTAATATAATAGTCACAATATGACAGCACCAAAGGTAAGCAGAATTCATTCCTAGTATGAAAAGATGAATTGCTTTCAAATATATATTATTCATTTGTAGATTTAAATATTGGGTTGTTTCCACTTTGTAGCTATTGTGAATAGAGCAGCAGTGAACATGGTTGAACAAGCATCTTTAGTAGTATGCTGAATCCTTTGGGAATATGCCAAGGAGAAGTATATCTAGTAATATGTTAGATTTATTGATAGCTTTTCGAGTATTCGCTCCATGGATTTCCAGAGTGCCTAGACTCTGCAGTCTCCCAAAGAGTAAATTAAGGTTTATCCAGGATTTATTGTTTGGTTGAATTTTGCCATTCTAACATAACTAAGAACTCTCAAACTTATTTTGATTTATATTTCCCTTATTGCTATGGACTGTGAACATTTTTTCAGATATTTCTTAAACATTTTTTCTTCTTTTGATAACTCTCACTTGTATAATTAGGAGTTTCTTCCACTGCGTAGATTTCATAGTCACCAAATTGATTTTATATTTTTAGTTGTACGCCTCTATATTTTTGTTTTCTCTCTTTCCATTTGTAAATTTTTGACCTTGATTCTTGGAAATGGAATTCTCTTTAGAAACTCCTATTTAAAACCTACAGCATACAAGCACAATGTGTGCTTTACTCTAGAAGTTTCAGCATTTTCAGTTCACAGATAGTTCTCTGGCCTATTTGATGATAGTTTTTAAAGCAAGGTGACAGGTAAGGAATAAATTTTGATTATTGTCCATGGGAAGTTACAGTTTGGTCAGCATCACTTGTTGAAAGGTTCTCTATTCCTCCAGCATATATTTTTGTATTCTAGGCCAATACCAAATGGCTGAAGTTGTAGGTACTGATGGTATGGTCTTTAATTTTATTTCACTGGTGTACAGGTCTGTTTCACTCCACTACTGCTCTTTTAGCTAAAAATTATTTGGCCTTTTCATTTTTGTTTCCAAGAAATTTTAGGGTTTGATTTTACCTCTTCTATGAAGAATGAAATGGGAATGTAGATTGGAATTTCCCTAAAACTATAGGTCGCTTTAGGTAAAAATGTTAGAAACCAATCAAATTGTTGCAACCAATCAAAATGCAGAGTTTTGGCATCTAATATCAAGGGATATTTTGTTTTGTTTTGTTTTGTTTTTTTACTTTTTCTTTTTTTTCGGAGCTGGGGACCAAACCCAGGGCCTTGTGCTTGCTAGGCAATTGCTCTACCACTGAGCTAAAGCCCCAACAAGGGATATATTGTTAATATAACTTCTACGCCTAAGGCTTGGCATTATTGCACAAAACGTACAGAAAATTGTAAGATGCAGAGGAACACCAAAATTTTCAGTCATATTGTATCTTTTTGGACAGTCAGAATCAACAACCATAAACTTTCATGAGCCTAACAATCTAGAAATGAAACCAATAGGCAAAGTAAATTCTTGGAAAAGGTAAATTCTTGGGCCTTCATCCTGCACTGTGAAGTATGAACAACCAAAGAACACAGAGTTGAAGAAATAGATATTCCTAGAGGAGAGCCCAGCCAATTGTTTGTTTTTTTAACACAACGCAGTCAGTCCTTTAAACATATACAATCAGGAATCATTATTCAGATTCTGTATGTTTTATTTATGAATACACCAAACACACTCACACACACACACACACACACACACACACACACACACACATATATATATATATCTCACATGTGTGATATATCATATGTATTATAAATATATAATATGGTATGTATGAATGCATGCATGTGAGATATATATATATATGCATGATGAAAGAAGAAAAGAAGATGACATAAATTTGAGAGAAAACAAAAGGTGTTAACGGAGTGTTTGCTGTAGGAAAAGGAGCAGAAAAATACGTAATTATATTATACATTTAAAATGTAAGAAAGTATTAATGGAATCCATGAAGAGAAATCACACCCTTATATCAAATGACACTAAATAAATTATAGCTACATCTAAGACTTCTTCCATTTTAAACTTTTAGTGAACATGAAACAGGAATGTTCTTTTAAATAATTGTTTTTGCTTTAAATATTGATCGATTTATATTCAAAATGCCACGCTCTCCAAGTTCTTCTTCCCATCTCCTTCCTCTTTGCTTTAGAGAGAGCTCTCCCCCACCCACCCAACCACCCACACATTACCCTTGCCAGGTAAAATATACATACATTTGCATTTAATACTTAGAGATTAGGAACAGTCTACTAAGCATAGAGAAAAGAAAGCTGTTTTTACTCATTGTAATTCCACATATTGCTTGAAACAAACTGAGACATATAAGAAAAATTACAACTGTCTTTTATGCTTAAATGCCAACACTCGTGTGGGAAATTCCATCTTCTATAAGCAACTCATGAAGCTAAGAGTACAGAAGTTCTCATGGTACAAGTTCACTGTGCAAAGCCAAAAATTAAATCTGTTTTAAAACCTCAAGGGCCACCCTGACTCATATTCATCATTGTTACTTGATCAGTGTTTCCTGAAAGTACAAGGATCAAAATATACCTCATCCTGACACAGACAAGACAAAGCCATGGAGACTGGGCAGTTAAATGCAATGGGTATATTGATGTGATCCAGGAGGAAATCTAAACAAAACAAAACAAGACACACAAACAAAAAGCCAAATAGTTAAAAATCTAAAGAAGAAATGAAATTTAAGCCTAGGCTTCAGTTTAATGTACAAATAGTGCTTCATTAATTATGACAAATGTACCTCAGTCATGTACAGTGTTAGCCTTGAGGAAACTGGATACTGGGCACATGGCAACTCGTCATAATCATCTCAGATTTTCTGTAAATCTAAAACTGGTCTAAATTTTAAAATATGTTTATTGGTAGAAATTCAATTAGGAAGTACTGGCATTACTCTCCATTATAAAGAAAAATAAATTACAGCAATCACCATTTAAATAACATTCCTAAGACTGTAGTTAACATGTGGCAAAACTAGTGTATGAAACTAAGCAGTCTGGTTTTAGAGTTTGAGCTTTTGATCAAAGCACCATGTGCTTTCGGATCCACACTTAGTCGTCTGCATGCTCCTGAGGGCAGACCTGTGTATTGCACTTGCCTATTTCAAACTAAATTCACTAACACTGATCGTTGCTGTTACTTGGAGAGAGTGGAGCAAATACAGCCTGTTATTTCCCTAGGACTCCTTTACCAGGTAGTTTCTTTCCTCATTTATCTGCCCAGTATTTCCAGCTCCTGTCTGGAATAGTTCTCTGTATATCCTTCAATCACTGTTACTTACGTCATAAAGTTAGTGCTATCTATTGGTTCCCTTATAGCTAGCTATATCTTTGTAAACAATCAACATATGGATTTTTTTCTGAGAAAACACTACTTTATTTGAACATATCGTATTTTTTCAGATGGGTACTTTAATTTGTCCTCTGTATTAAATATCAATTCATATCCAAAATACTACATTTGTTAACACCATGTAGAGAAGACAATACCATGTAGAGAAGACAAGCTACACTACTCCTCCATTTACTTGTCTGCTTCTCAATATATGTACTTTTTTAATCATGAAAAATGTATTCATTTTCATAGATACATTTTATAATTTACATTATGGCATAAGTAGCACCTTCTTTGTGCATATTTGTTTAAATAAATGAATGAATTCATAAATGAATGTTTGAATGAGTGAAAGATTCCCTGCCTCATTAATACTTTTTTTCACAATGCAATAAAGCATCTCTATTAACAGACAAATGTATATTATGGTTCATGGTTACAATTTATCTTTTTATTATTTCCTATATATAGTATTATAAAAATTAATGGCTAGTATAATGATCATTATGACTATTTAACTTTATGACTCACTTTTTAATTGTATTAAGTGGTAGACTTAAAATTAAATATAAACAAGAAATTATATTAATTAATCACACAAACATTTTATCTCCTTTGTGACTTGTTCTACGGTGTTTGGGAAATGTACAAGTCTCTGGCCCAATCTCACTCTTTCAAGTATGGAAATGAGTAGCTTGCTGTCTACCAGCCAAGTTCAGGTTAACTGAAGGGCAATATTAACAAATAAGAAACAGAAATAGAGCAAGAAACTAAAAGTCCTTTTGTGGCTGCCCTACTCATACAACATGTGAAGCTCCAGACACATTTATGCAGATACCACAAACATATCAAACAGGCAGAGAGAAAGAAGGAGGGAGGGAGGGAGGGGGAGGGAAGGAGGGAGAGAGCGAGAGACAGAGAGGTGAACATATAGAAATCAAAATGAGACCATTTTAAGGTTTACACACAATGGGTTGTTTGGAAGAGTGAATGTGGGGCAATCTGTATAGTGCTTCCTTCAGATGCATTACATTCTTTGAGCCACAGCACTACATGAAGAGGTCATAGAAGTGCATGCAAGCAATCCTAGAACTTTGGAAGTAGAGACATTAGGATTGAAAGTTCTAGGTCATCCTGGGCTGTATTATAAGTTTGAGGACAGCCTAGGCTACATGAGTCCCCATATAAGGAGGTATTTTTTTATATTATCATACTGAAATTCTCACTTTTCATTATCACAACCCGATTTGTTGAAGATTCAATCATTAACTGTATATTAACATAGGGTTAAACTGTTGATGAATTATATATATGTACACTTATATATGCAAGTGTATATATTTATTACCAAACACACAGAGTGAAAATTATTTCTTCCAGAATGGTGCAAAAACAATACAACCAATATGAGCTTTAACTTCCATTGCATCCTCAGGTTAAAATCCTGGTACTGTGGTGAGCACATTCTGCTAGTTCTTTTTGTTCATCTCAAGGAAATAATGAAAAGTACACATTTTAGGATAAAACCTTAGCATAATAGTATTTGCATCAAATTAATCACATTATAGCAGTTTTTTTTACAACCAGCTTCTTCTTTCTCTCCTTAAGAGAATTTATATTTATTTTGTGCTTTTCATATCATTTAAAATATGTCAGAACAATGAATAAAATAGAGCACAGGAAAAGTTGTTTGCAGTCAGATCAATTTTCAGAGCAGTATGAAAAGGCCATCATGCATATTCCAATGTAATCACTCCTTAACAATAGGATAGATGAGTTCAGAAATTTAATTTTTCCCCTCATAGTTCTGCTTTTCAAAACCATGTAAATTGTGGGAATATTAAATTATGAATTCAGCACTTAAAAATAAAAGATACCATTTTTTGGTCTCTTTTTCCTGTCTATTAAAGTCTGTGTCAGGTTTTACCTAGATATATTGGGCTGTGCTCCAGAAGTAACGTCAAAATATCTCCACCTTGCTGAGGTAATATTAACCTGGCAGTAACTTCCCATATCCAGTCATGGTAGGAGAGAACCACCTTTGAAGCCACTAGTCTTTATGTCTAATGTTCTTTGCTTTGTCATCCAGCAAAATGAATTGACAATTTAGCCTAACCACTTCTATCACCTATAGACAGTGTTTACTGTTCTACCAAAGGAGACCTTTGAAAATCTCTCTTCAGTACTTGATTTCTAGCCATTAATCTCTCCCTGAGAACACCATTCTTTTCAGTTAATATTCTAGGCTAGTAGCAGGTATATGGGGAAAGAACTCCAGATAGGTAGCTCTTGTATATTCTGTTGTTCTCATTACTAACCCCCTTCCTGGCCTACAGAATATACCAACCAGAGCGCCACTTTACCTGTTAGGTGGTGCCATTTAAAACATCAAGCAGCAAATGCAGTCACTCTGTGTAGATGGCAGTCCCAGCCAGCCTGGGGCTTCGGGAAATTGTTGATTATTTTCTAAGGAGAGCAGAGGAAATATATTTCTGTAAGTATTGAACATGTATAAAGATGTGCTCTGGATGACCTTTGTTGTCCTTGAAGAGCATAAAACACTGGGAATCTGATGTCTACTTAAAGTCACTGTAAATTAGAATTTGTGTATATTTTTATAACTATCTCCAAAGTTTGTCACGTTTCTCACTAACTATATTCTACCTGAGCTTGTCAATATAGACCACATTCTTCCCATAATATCTTCTCCCTGCCTGTCTGTCTGCCTGTTTGTATGTTTCTTTCTATCTTCTATCTATCTATCTGTCCGTCTGCCTGCCTGTCTGCCTGCCTGTCTGTCTGTCTGTCTGTCTAGCTATCTATCTAGCTATCTAGCTATCTAGCTAGGTATCTCCATAAATTCCTTTTTTTTCTTGGCCTAAAATTTAAATATTTCAAATGGTACCAGTAACACCCTGGCTCATAGCAAAACCACAGAATGAATCTGCAGCAATGAGAACATCTCTAAGTAGTCCAGAGACAATCTTTTTCCTCTGCATATCTGCATACTGGAAATTAGAAAATCCATGCAATATCAACCGTGGTACTTATGCTTCCTCCAGTTTTACATATTAAAATTCAAGGTCAAATATCTAAAACCATAGAACTAAATCACACACATTGAGTGAATAGCAGGAAAGCAGAATTAAATGGTAAAGTTTTGAAACTTAATTTGAAATTATTTTTGGAGATATGAGCTGAGTTTGATAATAAAGCTGTATAAATAAAGAAACAACCTGGCAGATAATCATGACTCTTACTCTACTTTTGGGATCTCCTGATAATCTTTCAGTACATGCCTTCGACTGCCAAGACACAGTCAGAAAACTTAAAGGCAAATTTGGTACAGCCAGAAACTAATAATCTAGACAAAGGATGTAGAGACTGGACTTCAAGAACTCCCATTCCATTTCAAGGTCATGTATTCATTTCTCCTATACAAATAGCATTCTTTTCCTTGCTTCTAAAAATAGTACAGTGAATTAAAAGTTGTGCTATTTAATTTTGAGGAATGAAGAATGAACCCAGCACCAAAAGATCCAAATTTATGAAATCTATCATTAAGATTCCAATCTCATTTTAGAATAATAACCATTAGAACAAGGTAATTATCTAATTTTCCCTGAAAGTAAGGTAATTATCTTGGAAATTTTAAATTCTATTACTTTTTGACTTTTATGATTGGAAAAACTTTCAGCTAGAAAATGCAGTGAGAAAGATCCTTAATGTAATGAAGACTCAGATGTAGTATGTGACTGTCACTCATTAGTTAATGCTTTTAAGCATTGCTCTCTGGACTTCATCCTCAAACCAAATAAAGGAGGAACAATCTGGTCTAAACCAGTTTAACACTGAAACAAACCCACCTACACATCCAACAAATCGTTTTAAGTTACCAATTAAGGCTTTGACAAAGAAGGTAAAACCATTCAGTAGAAAAAAAGACAGCATTTTAGACAAATGGTATTGATTCATCAGGAGGTGAGCATGTAGAAGAATTCAAATTGATCCATTCTTATCCCCCGTATAAAGCTCAAGTCCAAGTGGATCAAGGTCCTCCACATAAAACCAGATACACTCAAACTTATAGAAGAGAAAGTGGGGAAGAGCCTCAAACACATGGACACTGGGGGAAAGTTCTTGAACAGAACACCAATGTCTTATGCTCTAGATCAAGAATTGACAAATAGAACCTCATAAAATTGCAAAATTTCTGTAAGGCAAAGAACACAGTCAGTAGGACAAAACAGCAAGTAACAGATTGAGAAAAGAGCTTTATCAATCCCACATCTGAAAGAGGGCTAACATCTAATATATTCAAAGAACTCAAGAAGTTAGACTCCAGAGAATAAAATAATTCTATTTAAAAAATGGGGTACAAAGGTAAACAACGAATTCTCAACTGAGGAATACATAATGACTGAGAAGCACCTAAAGAAATGTTCAACATCTTTAGTCATTAGGGAAATACAAATCAAAACAATCCTAAGAAATCACCTCACATCAGTCAGAATGGCTAAGATCAAAAACTCAGGTAACGGCAGATCCTGGCAAGGATGTGGAGAAAGAGAAACATTCCTCCATTGTTGGTGGGATGGCAAGCTGGTACAGCCATTCTGGAAACCAGTCTGGCAGTTCCTCAGAAAATTAGACATAGAACTACCTGAGGACCCAGATAGACCACTCTTGGGCATATACACCCAAAAGATGCTCCCTATGTTCATAAGCCTTATTTATAATAACAAAGAAACATGATTCCCACTATGTTCATGGAGCAGCCTATTTTATTTTTTTTTTTATAATAGCCAGAAGCGGTTTGGCAAAAAGAACCTCCCCCAGATCCCCAACAGTCTAGTTCACCCTTCAAAAGAGGAATAGATAATTGCCACCCAAGTATTGTAGTCCATTTATACAGTGGAGTACTCATTCACCTATTTAAAAAAATGACTTAATGAAATTCTTAGGAAAATGAATGGAACTAGAAAATATCATCCTGAATGAGGAAACCCAGTCATAAAAGAACACACATGATATTTACTCACATTTTGATACATGGATTTAGGCATGTAGCCCAAAAGCTCAAACACCCAAGATCCATGTATTTACTGTGAGACCACCATGAATTTTCAGTTCAAGAAGAAGGAAGATAAAATTGTGGATGCTTCCAGTCCCTGTTGAAGGGCCTAGAGGGAAAAAAAATGGCGAACATGAAGTGAGGAAATGTTGGGGAGTATAAAAGTGGTGGAGTTCAATGTCCAAGAGACTGAAGAAAGGTCATCCGATGGAGAGATCCTCGCCAGCATTTGCTGTCACCTGAGTTTTGATCCATCTCATATGCAGAAACCAAACCCAGACACAATTGCAGATAGCTGTGAATTATTTGAAGTGAACCCCATTTTTAATAGGGTTGTCTAACTTTTGACATATTTTGGAATAAGGCTATGATGTAGCTGTTTTGTCCTAACCACAGTGTCCTTTGAGAGGCTTTGTGCCAAAGCATGACAAATACAGAGTTTTGCAGATTCTCCCAGTCAATGCTTCCCTAGTTTTTTCTTCTATTAGTTTGATTGTGTCTGGTTTGGAGTCCTGAATCCCCAAGCTTGGAGAAGATAAAGACTAAAGGATGATGAACAGGAAAATTTAGAAAAATCCCATAGGAAGATCAAAATAACAACCAAGAAGATACCAAAAGCTCAAAGCATCCCAAGGGACTAAACAACCAAACAAAAGGTGGATGCTTCAGTCCTTCCTAAAGGGAACAAAATACTGAAGTGAGGAAATATGAGAGAAACCCATGGTCATCCAGAGATTTGTACAGGGATGGCCATATGCAGACACCAAACCCAGACATTGCAGATCATTGGGAAAAGCATTGGTTCTGAGAAGCATGACAAATACAGATGATTCTCCCATGGGACTGAGTCCCCAATGAGAAGATAAAGATAAAGGGATGAACAGTTTCCAAACCCATAGGGAGATGGGACTAGAGCTCCTATGACTAAACAACCAAACAAGGGGTGGAGGAAACCCATGGCTCCAGGGTGAGAGGATGGCCTTGTTGGACATCATTGGGAAAAGAGACCCTTGGTTCTGAGAAGGCTAGATGCCCCAGTATAGGGGAATGTCAGGGCAGGGAGATGGGAGTGGGTAGGTGGGTGAGGGATCATAGAAGCCAGGGCAGGGAGGATGGGATAGGAGGTTTTCAGATGGGGAAACCAGGAAAGGGGTTAACATTTGAAATATAAATAAATAAAATATCCAATAAAAAAAAACTTTTACCAACATTTGGGAACATAACTCTAAACAAGATGGACATAGTGTACTTTGTGAGGAATCCCCGCTTTTGTTTGTGTGTGTGTGTGTGTGTGTGTGTGTGTGTGTGTGTGTGTGTGTGTGTTTATACTCCAATTTTCAATGTGTTTAATGACTAATATTTGGGCAATCCTGTAAGAGATAAGAAAACCAGCCAATTTTGTATGATATAGAGTTTGGAAATATGTATTGCATATTATCATTCCAAATAACTCTTATTGGTTTAACCCTCATAATCATAACTTGAAAAAGCATTGAGGGTATGCATGTGCTAGTCTGAGAAGGGCTTACTGTATATCTATTATCACATATAGTTGCAAAGCAAATTACCTTTATCACAGACTCACTCACCATGGTCTGTTGGAAATGGAATCTCCCGAAGATATTTGATTTTTCTGGTAGAGTTATGTTTTCACTGTCACTCTAGAACAAGATTCTGTTTCCAGCAATGACCTCTTATGGACCAAAATAAACCAGCGATAAAATTGAGCTAAGTCTTCCTCCTGCTCAGGTTTCCCTATTAACACCTCTCACAAAAAATATGCACATGACCACACACATGCATATATACATTTGTTAGCTCTCATTGACAATCTATTATAATGCAAGAGTCACATTTAAATTAGGTAGCAACTTGAAACTGTACATTCAGTGTGCTTACTGTTTAACATTGAAAGTTTTAAATATCCAATCACGAGCTGCTAAATGTCTAGGAATCCACGCAAGCTCTGCTTTCTGTTATTGGCCAACTCTTGTCACTTTCGCTCATCCTCATGCTACTCTGTGTGTTCAATTTTTTTTTCATTTGATCATAATGCCATCCATTTCACCTCCTAGAATTTCTCAAGATAGTTTCATGAATGTGCATCACTACTTATATTGATATCCATTACTATGTATTATTAGAAAATTTTCATAATAAATAAAATCTAGACCTACAGATAATAGAATTACTGACTCCTTGTTATAAAACCAGGAAAAAAGAGAACTAGAACTCAAACTTTGACTCTTGTTTTTAAAGGAGGAAGGAAGGGGGGAAGGAGGAGGAAGAGGGGAGGAAGGGGAGGAAAGGGGAAGGAAGAGGAGGAAGGAGGAGGAGAAGAAGGAAGAGGAGGGAGGAGGGAAGAAGAAGAAGAAGAAGAAGAAGAAGAAGAAGAAGAAGAAGAAGAAGAAGAGAAGAAGAAGAAAAGAAGAAGGAAAATTTCCATTTTTGATTCTCTTTATCCTTAATCAGTTCTGGCTTGGACATCCTTTATGTATTTTATCCAGGCTTTATTTTCTGAAAGAAATTTGAATATACCCTGAAGTTTTGTGAAAGCATTTCCTTCCCCAAGATGTAAAATGAGCTTTAATTAAGGCAGAAAGGCACCAAAAAATATTTTCCAATTATGTTGATATAATTGTTTCCACAGCTTGATGTCCCCTGATATCAGCTTCAGCAGGCAGTAGAGACATGGTGATATCAGGCTATTACCACTGCAGGCCTGCTCTTAAATTAGACATGGCATTTGGAAAGCAGGCTCTACTTCAACACTCTTAAACAAATATAGATGAAAACTTTTGTCTCTATTTAGACTTCCCACAGAGCTTCATTAATTCATGGCTGTCTGGCCCTTTTGGTTCCCCATTGGAAGGCTGTTGCTGTAATGATGAGATACAAACCCAAGTGAATATTCACAACCTGGCAAGATGCCTGGAGCCATTCAGTGACAACCCCTTCAAGTTCCTATGTAAAATTTGACACTTACCAAGTGTAAGAGTAGACTATCTGATTGCTGCATCCAAGAGCAACTGGAGAGAAGAGATTCGAAGGGAGATAGATCATTTTCATAGGGTACAAAGTGAGGTCAGGGAGCTATGCTTGAATCTTGTCAAGTCAACTAATGAGGAATAAAATGAACCTATAATCCTGTTTTTAAATTTCAGTTCAAATTATAGTTTGAGGCCACAGCTCACTGGTTTTAAGTTTATTCATTATTTTGAGAATATAGAGATGTCTATATCAAAATGTATTGTAATAATCATATATATATATGTATTCAGTTAATTAAAATGAGTTTCCATAGCTTAATCTGTGCTAGCACACTTTTAAACTATGTAGTTGTGCCAGTTAATATCGTCTTTTGAGATAAATACATTTACTCTTTCAGAGGATAAAGAGTATTGGAGAGGTTAGGACTGTAGTAATGTAGTACAAAAAGCTGGAAATTCTGTGTGTGTTTGTGTGTGTGTGTTTGTGTGTGTGTGTGTGTGTGTGTGTGTGCAGTGTGTGGTGTATGTATGTGTTATATTTGTGGAAACAACAAAAAGACCTGGATTATGCGGCTATCTCCAGTGATACCTCAGAAAACTAAAACTTTGCAACAAACAGAATAGTGTTGTGTGCACCACAGGTATTGAATTTGGGAACAAACCTGAGTGAAGACTGGCAAAATTGTAAACTAATAATGTAATGAATAAGATGGAGAAAAATCACAGGAATAGCTAGTGGGAAGGTGTCAGTTCTGAGATAAAGACAATACGAAAGGGAAAACACAGCATCTGTACAGTTTGTCACTTGAGCAAAGAGCTGATGATTGAAAGAGGGCTACTTGTGGGAAATCCTGAAATGACAAATAGGAATCTGTATTCATTTACGCTGTGGAGCATTGAATATAAACCGTTTTCAGTTCTTAAAAGAAATTCCCAGTAAATAGGCATTTCTCTCCAGATACTCAGTACAAGGTTTTGCTTTTAGGAATAATTGGTTCCTGAGTTGTTGGAGGAGTAAAACAGGAGCTGTGGTTTCTTTGAGAATAACACAGGCAGAATGCGAGCCCTGTGCATTCAACAATTCCTACTTCATGCAGCTGAGTTCCTGGAACTGCAGTGTTTACCAATATGCTAATAAAAGACATTGAACATTTATACTAATCCCATAGGTATCAAAATGCCCAGAAACCATTATCAATAATATTCATCAGTAACTTGAACTAGAATTTTGATATCACTTTTGCATCAAAATCCTGAACCAGTGGCCCCCAGTTCACTGGCAAAGATCCAGAGCTTTTTTTTCAGCTTTTTTTTTTACTTCAACTGATCTCCTCATACTAGCCAGTGGACATTTTCCTCATTTCCTCGTGGCTTTTAATTCTTTACTGATCTCCCAGAAACCAAAAGTATTCATCTTCATAGTATATGCAGCTAAATTTGAAATCCAGAGAGCAAAGACCAAATGTGTAGGACTCTGGTAATGCATGAAAAGTACTGGATGAACAGACTAACAAAAGAGAGAGGAGATGTTAAAAATAATCAAGAATAACTGAACACTAATAATTGAAAAAGAAAACTTATAAGACTATAAAATTATTAAACTCAAACATCACCAGGCTTAGATCAGTAATATTGCTCATTGATTAAATGTATTTGCCGCATAGCCTAGAGACATGATGTCAATTTTGAGACTCATATCATAACACACACACACACACACACACACACACACACACACTGAATGACAATACACGCACTGTAGAGAAGTTTGTCTTATCTATGGCTTCCAGTACAGCATATACTAAAGTAAAGTTGTTTAGTATCCTTAAGATGAAAAGAAATCTAGATTTGTTGAAGAATGTATTTATGACATATTATTTGTAACATTTTGGACTAATTAAGGTTAAAAATAACACATTTATTTAGAAATTGAATTTGTCACTCTCATCCCAACTATTATGGCTTCAGAGACCTATAAGTGGTCCTCAATCGGCATGCTTAATTAGTTACCCATGTGATTTATTCTCTTGAACAAATGAGGCCTTAAGGATCAGTGAAAGAAACTCAATAGTTTGGGAAGACAAACAGCCTAATTTTTAAAACATTTAAAATAAAAGAAAGGTTTAGTAGCTCAACAACAAAGAGGAAAGATGGCAAGAACGAGCCTGAAAAGAGGATCCTTTCACATGGCACTCGGGATATTCAAATTCATGCCATGAGATACTATTACTAGGTATTATGTAAGCACAACTCAGAACACTGAGATTACCAAATCCTGATAAGTCGATATAGAAATATCTACTTTCAGTTACTGCAAAAACACTACAAGATTTGGAAGACACTCCAAGTTTCTCCTCTAATTAAACATTCATACCATGGCATTCTGAAGTTCTTATTGAGATGCACATATATGTATATGTCTATATGTATGTGTATGTGTATACGAGTATGTGTATACATATAAAATACATATACACATATTTGTGTATGTGTTTGTGTGCGTGTGTGTCTATGTGTGTGTTCATGCTTGAGTATGTACTTATTTGAGAGTGTGCAGTACTTATGAATATGTGAACATGGATGTATCTATAAACAGACACAGGTGGAAGCTAGAGGACAACTATGGATGTCATTTATCATGTGAAATGCATTTTTAATTGTTTGTTTGTTTAGAGTAAGAATTTTAAACTGTATATTGCCATGTAATGTAGGCCAGTTACTCAGGGAATCCCAGGGATCAACTTGTCTCCATCTCATTTGCACTAAGGTTAGAAGCAGTCACTATCATAGCTTGTTCATGTTTCTATTATAAATTCTCACTATATTCCAGGCTTTTTGTTTTGTTTTGCTTGGAACCTTGGAATCCAGCTGGAGTGTTTTGCTTGCAAGGTAAATGTTTTACCAAGTGATTCATCTTCACAGCTTAAAATAGTTGTTATTGGAGCTGGAGTGATAGCCCAGTGGTTAAGAGCACTGGCTGCTCACCCAGAGTCTCTGGGTTCAAGTCTCATCACCTACAGCTCACTGTAACTCTAGTCACAGATCCAATACTCTCTTATTGGCCTTTATGGGCAGCAGACACAAAACTACATAAGAGCAAAACACCCATACACATATAAAATGTTTGTTATTATGTATTAGTGATTGATTCTTTCACTTGTCAAAACCCCACAAAATAAATGATGCCACAGTCACATACTGTGGAACGTTGGAGAGTGGATGAGCTTTGCACTTGCATCAGTAATCAAGACAATTCTTCACAGACTTGTTTTTAAGTTGAGTTGACAAAACCAACCAGTATTTTTAATCCTACTATGCTCATAAACTCCAAAATGGTCTTGGCCGTAGAAGGCTTGTGGTTAAAATGTGAAAATAATAGAGAACTCAGCTAGGCATCCTTCTTGTGCTCACATGATGTTTGGGTGATATTAGTATACACAGTGATATGGTAAGTAGTGTGACGATAAAGTACATGGAAGTCATGTAGAGGACAGCCTAAAAGTAGAAGATAATAACTGGTTTTACTCTCGCTTATCTGAATCCTAAAATATAATTAAAGGGTGAATACAAATCTTGTTCCCATCACTAGTATTATAAACTCAATATTCATTGCATGCACTGATATATCTTTCATAACTGGTCATTTCCTAACTATGATTGTTTTCTAATAGTACCTAGTTCCTTCCTGCAGATGCCAGAGATGAAATGAAATTTGCTATGGTGTTATCTATCAAGGTGAACACTCTATTTTGCTTTTGTTCTCCAGGCCTACTTAATAAGGTCTGTTCTTACCAGACTCCCCCCTAATCTCCTCTTTCTCTCACTGAAGGACACATCCACTTATAATAAAATTATCTTATTCTCTGCCCTATGTTTTCCTATAGTTGTTATTAAATGTGAAATCTGCTCACTAATGGTAGGTTTACTGCAGGGAAAGTCCTAGATATCTGTGTATACATTCATAAGAACACAGGTATATTATGCATGCCTTTGATTATATGTATTAATTTCTTCACCAACTCTACACATAACAGGGTAATATCCAAAATTTACAATAAACTCAAGAAGCTAGACACCAGCAACACAAATAAACCAATTAAAACATAGGAGCATATAGCTAAACAGAGAATTCTCAACAGAAGAATCAAAGAAGAAGGAAACAGGGTATGGGGGAAAGATTGTGAAAGTGGGTGACCAGGAGGGGACAGTGAGTGAGACTTAAAGAAGTAAAGAAGTAAAATTATAAACAAAACAATCAAACAAACAACAACTAGTAGCACAATGACAAACAGGAGTGCCTGCTTTTAATCTTAATGCAAATAAAGTGGAGACAAGTTGATCCCTGGACTCCCTGAATAGTTACCCTAACCTGCATGGCAATATTCTGGACAGCCAGCCTAACCTGCATGGCAAAGTTTAGGAACCCACAAAGTAATGCAGAAGGAATAAGGCATAACACCTAGTAGAAAATTTCAAGCAACTGAATTTTTTTTCCAAATTGGACTCCATTTATTAGGGTCCATTGCTTCCTAAAACAGCTAAAAGATGGGGTCAAGTGGTAAAATACATGATCTATAGGAGACACTTCCCACTCAAACACTAACAAAAGGACCATGAATGTATATTGTTGCCCTGTAAAAGTTAAGTATGATAATACAGATGGCTTCTCATTTGCATTATTTGAATTGAAATACAAATAAATGAAATATAAAACAAAATATCCAATTCAAATATTAGTATAACATCTCATTGTTAAAAAACAAATTAACACTGATTTTAATTTTAAAATGTTTTGTACAGTGTTCCTATTGTTTCAAAGATCAATTTTAATTGTAATAATTCGGTAGCTGAATAAGCAAATAAAAAACATTAATATGACTTAATTTAAAAGTTCAGTTCTCCAGTCAACAGGGTTAGGACAAGGGCTCCTTTAGAATGACTCATGGACAAAGGTTGGTAGTATTTTTCAACTTTTAATCATGGTGTCAAAACACATCTTATAGTAAGGTTAATTCCTTACACTGCCCCATTGCTTTAGAGTAACAGCGAATGTTTTATATAATATACGTTCTAGCATGGGCATACATATAATTTTGTTAAACACATGTTGCAAAAAAGCAGCCAACAATTCTCAGGAGTATCTTGGTCACTCTAAGCATCCTCTGTCTCAAACGATGCACTTAGGACGAGATAAGTCTATAGGTTTCATCTAAAGCATTATCCGAATGGAGAAATATTAAAAATCCACCACCTGATACTCTTTAAATTTTCATAAAAAAGAAAGAAATATTGTTAATGTCTTATCAGTTACATCTTGAATATGTTTTTTCAGT
The DNA here is from genome assembly GCF_011064425.1 of Rattus rattus. Taxonomy (NCBI): domain Eukaryota; kingdom Metazoa; phylum Chordata; class Mammalia; order Rodentia; family Muridae; genus Rattus; species Rattus rattus. Next base: position 109,039,645 of record NC_046160.1, on the reverse strand, counting down.
AATCAGATACTCTATCTTCATTTTAGCCAATTAACAAACACCACAATCCATAGATGAGAATCTTGTTTGCATAATAATTATTGATAAAAGGAAGAGTGTATAAGTTTAAAGGTAGAATAGAGGCATTACTTATTTACTTTTTATTTGTGTGTGTATGAGTATATTTACGTGGCCACAAAATCACAAGTATGCAGTTATCAAAATACATCCAGTAATTGTTCTTCCTCTTTGTACAATGTATGTTTGAGGGACTGAACTGAGGATCTCAGATTTAGTTGTCGGAGCCTATGCTTACTGGGACATCGTGCTAGAGGTGAAATATAATATTTCTGATATGTGTCATCTGGCTTAGAAAGGGTTGCCATCTCTCAGATATGAACTCTATGCTACATCACAGTCTCACAAAGAGTTTTTTTCTCCTTTTCTTTTATTGGATATTTTCTTTATTTACATTTCAAATGTTATTCCCTCTCCTGCTTTCCCCTATCAAAAACCCCTCTCCCTGCTTCAATGAGGGTGCTCCCCCACCTACCTAACCACTTCCTCCCTCCGACCTCCACACCCTGGCACTTACCTACACTGGGGCACCCAGCTTTCACAGGATCAAAAGCCTCTCCTCCCATAAATGCCCAACAGAGCTGTATTCTGCTATATATGTGGATGGAGCAATGGGTCCTTCCATGTGTAGTGTTTAGTTGGTGGTTTAGTCCCTGAGAGCGCTGGGGCAGGAAGGTCTGGTTGGTTCATATTCTTGTTTTTTGTATGGGGTTGCAAACTCCCCTTCAGCTCCTTCACTCCTTTTTCTGACTCCTCCATTAAGGAACCTGTTCTCAGTTCAATGGTTGGTTGTGAGCACCTGCCTCTGTATTTGTCATGCTCTGGCAGAGCCTCTAAGGAGACAGCTATATCAGGCTCCTGGTAGCATGCACTTCTTGACATCACCAGTAGTGTTTAGGTTTTGTGACTCTATATGGGATGGATCCCAATGTGGAGCAGTCTCTGGATGGCCTTTACTTCAGTCTCTGCTCCACACTTTGTCCCTTGTATTTCCTCCCATGAGTATTTAGTTCCCAATTCTAAAAAAACTGAAGCATCCACACTTTGGTCTTCCTTCTTGATATTTATGTGGTGAGTAAATTGTATCTTGGCTATCCTGAGCTTTTGGACTAATATCCACTTACCAGGGTGTACATACCATGTGTGTTCTTTTGTGATTGGGTTACTCAGGATGATACTTTCTAGTTTCATACATTTGCATAAGAATTTCATGAAGTCATTGTTTTTAATAGCTAAGTAGTACTCCATTGTGTAATTGTACCACATTTTTTGAATCCATTACTCTGTTGAAGGACATCTGGGTTTTTCCAACTTCCAGCTATTATAAATAAGGCTGCTATGAACACAGTGGAGCATGTGTCATTGTTATATGTTGGAGCATCTTTTGGGTATACACCCAAGAGTAGTACAGCTGTGTCCTCAGATATTATTATGTCTAATTTTCTGAGGAACCACCAGACTGATTTCAAGAGTTGTTATATCAGCTTGCAATTCCACCAACAATGGAGGAGTGTTCCTCTTTCTCCATATACTCACCAGCATTTTCTGTCACCTCAGTTTATCTTAGTCATTCTGACTGATGTGAGGTGGAATCTCAGGGTTGTTATGATTAAATAACTGATCAAAACAGAAGCAGATATTCATAACCAACCATCATACTGAGTCCAGAGACACCAATAGAAGAGTTAGGGGAAGGACTGAAGCAGCAGAAGGGGATTGCATCTGCATAGGAAGAACAATAATATCAACTAACTGGACCACCCACAGCTCCCAGGGCCAAAATCATAATCCAAAGAGTACACATGGAGGGGCCTATGGCTCCAGCTACATATGTAGAAGAGGATGGCCTTATCTAGCTTCAATAGGAGTGGAGGCCATTGGTCCTGTAGAGGCTTGATATTGCAACATAAGGGAATACTAGAGCTCTCAGGTGGGAATGGGGGACATCACCTTCAGAGAGGCAAAGTGGAGGGAAAAAGGAATGGGGGTTTGCAGAGGGAAAACTGGGAAGGGGGATAGTATCTGAAATGTGAATAAATAAAATAACAAAACATGTCTAATATCTCACAGCTATTTCTTAAGGACTTGACTGTAATTTACAATGCCTTCTCTATGGATGACCATGTTGCTAAAGTAACCCTGAGAAGTGAAAGATAGTGAGATGATCTCTTTAAAGCTCTGACTTCCAATATTTGTTAGTTCATTGGTGTATCTTGGTGAATCCAAGAGATCTCTACTGAGTAAAGATCATGGAAAACAAATGCTAACAGTAGATCATCTGCAGAAGTTCAAATAAATCTTTTTAATTTTACACTCCAGATTTTATTCCCCTCTAGTCCATCCTCTGACTCGACTGTTCCATTTCCCATATCTCCTTCCCACACCCCTATCTACATGAGGATGTCCCTACCTGACCCACCCCACCAGACCTGTAAACACACTGGGGCCTACAGTTTCTTGAGTGTTATCTTTCTGACTGAACACAGACCCAAGAGTCCTCTGATGTATATGTGTTGTGGGCCTTATCTCAGCTGGTATATGCTGCCTGGTTGGTGATCCAGTTTCTGAGAAACTCAGGGGTCCAGTTAATTGAGACTGCTGGTCTTCCTACAGGGTTGACCTCCTTTTCAGCTTCCTCCAACTTTTTGCAAATTCAACCAGAGGGCTCAGCAGCTGTTCATTGATTGGGTGCACATATCTGCATCGGACTCTTTTAGCAGCTTGTTGGGTCTTTCAGAGGGCAATCATGAGAGGTTCCTTTGTGTGAACTCCCCATGGCCTCAGTAATGATGTCAAGTCTTGGAGCCTCCCCTTAGGCTGGATCCCACTTTGGGCCTGTCACTGGATTTTCTTTTCCTCAGGTTCTTCTCCAGTTCCATCCCTGCATTTCTTTCAGACAGGAAGAATTATGGATCAGAGTTTTGTCTGTGGTTTAGCTACCCTATCCCTCACTTGATGCCCTGTCTTTCTGCTGGAGATGGTCTCAACAAGGTCCCTCTTCACACTGTATGACATTTAATATAGGGTCTCCCCCTTTGAGTTCTGAGTCTTCCACCTCCCAGATCTCTGGTACATTCTGGAGGGTTATCCCAACCTCTTTCTTCCTGAGGTCACCTGTTTCTATTCTTTCTGCTGGCCCTCAGGGCTTTTGTCCTTTTCCCCCACTCAAGCCTGATCTTGTTCCCCTCTTGCCTCATGCCCACCACCTTTCGCTCCCCTGCTTCTATGTCCCTCATCCCTTGTGGTTGATTCTTCTCCCCTACATGTGGGACTGAGGCGTCATCACTTCAGCTAATTGAACTTTTTAAGTTCTGTGGATAGTATCTTGGGTATTGTATACTATTTTTTGGCTAATATCCACTTATTAGTGAGTACATTCTGTGCATGTCCATTTTAGTCTTAGTTACCTCAATCAGGATAATATTGTCTAGCTCTATTCATTTGCCTGCAAAATGCTGGATGTCCTAGTTCTTAACAGCTAAGTAGTATTCCATTGTGTAAATAACCACATTCTCTGCATCCATTCTTCTGTCGTGGCACATCTGGGTTGTATTCAGCTTCTAGCTATCACAAATAAGAATGCTAAGAACATAGGGAAACACATGCCCCTGTGGCATGGTGACCCATCTTTTGGGTATATTCCCAAGAGTGGTATTTCTGGGCCTTTAGATTTATCTATTTCCAATTTTCTGAGGAAACTCCAAATTGATTTCGAGAGTTGTTGTACCATTTTGCAATCCCACCAGCAATGGAGGAGTATTCCCCTTTCTCTATGTCCTCATCAACATGTGTTGTCACCTGAGGTTTTGTTCTTAGTTATTCTGATTGGTGTAAGGTGGAATTCAGGGTCACTTCATCTGCATTTCTCTGATAACTGAGGATTTGAACATTTCTTTAGGTGCTTCTCAGCCGTTCAAGATTCCTCTGCTGTGATTACTCAGTTTAGTTCTATACCCCATTTTGGATTAGATTATTTGGTTTTATTGGTGGTTAGCTTCTTCAGGTCTTTATATATTTTGGATATTAGTCCTCTATTGGATGTGGGGATAATGAAGATTTTTTCCCAATCTATTGGTTGTCATTTTGTTTTATTGACTATGTCCTCTGCCTTACAGAAAATTTCCAGTTTCATGAGGTCCCATTTTATCAATTCTTAGAGTTCTTAGAGTGTAAGCCATTGGAGTTCTGTTTAGGAACTCTCTGCCTGTGACAATGAATTCAAGGCTCTTTCCCATTTTCTCATTTATTAGATTGAGTTTATCTGGTTTTATGTTGAGGTCCTTGATCCACTTGGACTTGAACTTTGTGCATGGAGACAAATATGGGTTTATTTTGATTTTTCTATATAGACAGACAGTTAGACCAGTACCATTTATTGAACATTATTTCTTTTTTCCATTGTATATTTTTGGCTCCTTAAGTGACCATAGGTGTGTGGTTTTATTTCTGGGTCTTCTATTCTATTCCATTGATCAACCTGTCTTTCTCTGTACCAATACCATGCAGTTTTTGACACTATTGCTTTGTTGTAGATCTTGATGTCAGTGATGGTGATTCCCCCAGCTACTCTTTTATTGTCAAAAGTTGATTTTTCTATCCTCTTTTTTTTGTTGTTGTTTGTTTGGTTTTTTTGGTTTTTTTTTTTTTTTTGCCTTTCCATTTGAATTTGAGAATTGCTCTTTCCATGTCTTTGAAGAATTGTGTTGGGATTTTGATGGGGACTACACTGATTCTGTAGATTGCCTTTGGTAGGATGGCCATTTTTATTATGTTAAATCTGCCAATTCATGATCATGGGAGATCTCTCCATTTTCTGAGATCTTCTTCAATTTCTTGCTTGAGAGACTTGAAGTTCTTATCATATAGATCTTTTACTTGTTTGGTTAGCGTTAACTCCAAGATACATTATATCATTTGTGGCTATTGTGAATAGAATTGTTTCCCTAATTTCTTGCCCTAATTTGTATCATCTTGATCTCTTTTTCTTGTCTTATTGTTCTAGCTAGCACTTAAAATACTATACTGAATAGATATAGTACTATTCAGAACTATTCAATACTATATAGGAGAGTGGCATCCTTATCTTATCCAAGATTTTAGTGGTATTGTTTCAAGTATCTCTCAATTTAATTTGATATTTGCTGTTGGTTTGCAGTAAATTGCTTTTATTATGTTTAGTTATGGGCCTTGAATCCTGATCTCGTTAATACTTTTAACATAAAGGGATGCTGTATTTTATCAAATGTCTTTTGTGCATCTAAGAAGATGATCATGTGATTTTTTTTCTTTGAGTTTGTTTATATAGTGGATTACATTAATGGATTTTTATATATTGAACCAACCTTGCATCCCTGGGAGGAAGTCTACTTGATCTGTTGAATGATGGTTTTGATGTGTTCTTAGATTTTGTGTGGAAGAATTTTATTGAGATTTTTTTCCATCAATATTCATAACCAAGAATCATCTGAAGTTCTCTCTCTCTCTCTCTCTCTCTCTCTCTCTCTCTCTCTCTCTCTCTCTCTCTCTTTCTCTTTTGGTAGGGTCTTTGTGTGGTGAAAGAAGCAAACTCAACCAAGATGAGTAGATTCAAGAAATCTGAAATCAACAAAATAGAAACAAAGAGAATACAAAGAACAAGCGAAACCAAAAGTTGGTTCTTTGAGAGAATCAACAAGATAGATAAACCCCTAGCTCAACTAAGTAAAGTGCCCAGAAGCAGTATCTAAATTAAGAAAATCAGAAATGAACAGTGAGACATAACAACAGAAATGGAGGAAATTCAGAATCATCAGATCTTAGCACAAATGCCCATACTCAACAAAACTGGAAAATCTAGGTGAAATGGATGATTTTCTAGACAGATACCACATACCAAATTTAAATCAAGAGCAGGTAAACTTTTTAAATCGTTCTATATCTGATAAGGAAATAGAAGTCATTAAAAAATATCCCTACCATAAAAAGCTCATGGCCAGACAGATTTAGTGCAGCATTCTATCAGACATTCAAAGAACACCTGATACCAATATTCCTCAAACTATTCCCTAAAATAGAAACAGAAGGAACACTATGTAATTCACTCTATGTTCATGGAAATCTTTCATAAGAATTCAACATCACATAAAAAGATACCATGGTGGTTTCTTTGTTCTATCACTTGTACTTCTTACTATTGGAAAAATTCTTTGCCAATCTTCTTCTATTAAATGTGTCACATGTGACAAATGACAACGAAGTTTCAGGATCCAAAGTAGTTAGCCAATTGAGGTAGTGATACAGAAGGCAATGGAGAATTAGGAAAAGGGACTGTCCTTCTGGATATCTTTGTGGACTGGTGGTTAATTTTTCATTAATTGCAGAAAGAAAAAGAATGAAGTTCATGAAAACTACTATTTGTAACATGATAACTTTGTGCTTCTTAGATACATAGTGGCAGTTGGCTTGGTCTTTTCCTTCCTTCGTCAACATCATTTTCCCTTGTATTTTCTTAAATGATATTGAGATAGTGAACTAAAAAAATAGATTAGCCAGCAATAATGGCCATATATGACCAAAATTATATTTTATGTCATTATTTTCAGAAAGAATGTTTTGTCTATTAAAAGGGGGCAGAATTCTATCTGGACATATTGCAAATATTTTAGTTATATTTGGCCATTATTTCACATAGGTTAAAAGATAATACATCTAAGATATCAATGCTGGTAGAGTTCTCTAAAGTTAGGACTATGTCTTTCTGAATGGCTTCCTTCCAAATAACAACAGAGTTTACTTCTAAGTCTTAGAAGGTCACTCACTAATCTAACTGTGAGTTTTCCATGCCCATCAGCTAATGACTATTACTTTTGACAACTTCATGGATTCATATAATGAATTATTTTCACACAATCTATCTCCCTTGCTTATCTCTTTGAACATGCCTTTTCAACAGATTATTGTCTTAATCTTTTCTGTGTGACCTAATGAGTTTAATTGCAGCTTCTCAACTAAATGATAAGCCAGGAGTTCTTTACAAAAGGAGGAAACACTTGTTAGTGGATATACCACTGAAGAAAATGACAATGCCTCTCCCACCCTGTTTATTGTCATGAATCCCTTAGAACAGAGTAGACCCTCAAGGACTTATACCCCAAGAAATGTTGATGAGCTCAACCCAGGGCAAGTCCTTTGCAGATACCACATTGGCTTCACATGGTCCCTAGCTCTTAAATTCTTTCTCCCCCCTCTTACACAACATTTCCTGATCCTTGGGAAGGATGATTTTGATGTTCTATATAGAGAAGAATATTCCACCATCACTTACCAAGTAAGAAACCTTCAGATGAAGGCAGAATTCATCACTGACTTATAGGTAGGTACATAAATATTCAGAAGGCAGTTACAAGGCTGCAGAGGGGGCTCAGTGATTAAGGGCTTGTTTTGTTCTTCCAGAAGACAAAGTTCAGTTCCCTGAACTATGTAGGGTGAACCACAAGTACCTATAACTCCAGTTCCAGGAGATCTAACTTCATCTATGTCCCCGCATGGGAACATACATGCAGATGCACACATAGAAAAGTATGCACACACACAGATGCACATGTAAATTAATTAATTAATAATTAATTAATTAAATTTTAAAATACAACCTAACTAGAAGACAGTTTGTCCCTATTTCTTCTTAGCAAAAATAATTGTAGATAGTTTTTACTTAGGCCAATGATTTCCTCAGCCAGTGTTTCTTACTTAGGCTCAAAGAAAAAGGATATTAATCCTTTTCTGAAGGACTGTAATAATTAACTATATTTTATCATATAAATCTCTCTTCACATTAAGAATATTCTTATCGCATCTTTATTAAAACGGAAACATTTAAAAGGTCAATATTTATTGGTACTTAACTGTTAAGAACCCTCAAAACAATAATTTTCTTCTGAAAAGCTGTATGAATTGTCTATGTAGGATGCCAGGATATTAATTTAGATGTGCATGTAGGTATGTTTATATGCATATGTGTGGATTTACACAAATGTAAGCATGCTAGAATGTGTCAAATGGCTTAGAGACTTCATTTTGAACGTAAAATACTTTAAGGTAATTACTTTAGACTATATTGATGGTGTCCTTTCCAATTAAATCAAAAATAAATAAAACAAAGCTTTCCCAGTGTTAAAAGTACGGTATAATAAAACTAGGACCTCGCACCTACTGGACAAATGATATAAAATTCAGCCTCTGTCATATATATATATATATATATATATATATATATATATATATATATATATATATACATATATATATAAATTTGAAGCCACATCTCACAAATTTTCTCAGAACAACTTTGAGTAATTTCTCTATTCTAAGCAAGCCTTAGACTTGTGATTTGGCCTCAGTATCCTGCAGCACAGGGGTCAAAGAACTGTACCACCAGGCTTGGCTTCCAGCTTTTCTTTAGATAATTACACATGCAGTTATCAAAAGCTCGTTTAAAATACCATCATTCCCATCTTTTGGTGATAAAGAAAAACATTTCGTCCACCTTGTATCTTTTAAATTCATGTATCTACTTCTTAAATCTTTTTTTTTAAATCATCACATTCACCCAAAACGTCGATTCTTTTCCATATATCAAAGTTGATAGTAAAATAAAAAATAAATAGATTGGTTGTAATACTCATCAATCCCTGTTTAAAAACCTGCAACACTTCAGCAGAGTGTTGGTTCTGGCGTCCTGGTATTAACTTTCCTTTAAATCCTGGAGCACGTTCTACCTCTGCCAATGGTCCTTCATCTGTAGTAATTTGAAAACAATGGCTAATTTAGAAATGCCAACCTTGCACTATTTATCTACCAAGGCCAAACACTGAATGAAACACACTTGTACAAACAACGTGGCCTTTTCCTTCTGCAGGATAGGATGTGGTCAATCACTTGGCAATTCAGTTTTGGCATATTATGAGCTTTTTATTTGTAAAGTCCAGTATTCCAGGCTGCAAAAACTTGGACAGGATTTTTTTTTAATTTTATGAGAAACTATTAAATGTACCTTAATGTTTACTTCACAATTAAACTCACAACATTGTATTGATAAATATTTTATGCCAGAGTTCAGTAATTACTGCCTTCCACATTTCATTTCAATGATGCTTTAGTAGTACTTTAAAAATGAGCTGTTCTTACTGAGGAGAGAAAAGAATGTGGAAAACGCGTTCTAATCAGAGATGATGTAAAGTTCAGTTTCAATTTAAAAGAGAGAGAAAGAAGAAAAACAACCAACTAAATAACTTTTGAGGTCTGGCCATACTGTGGCTTTACAAAGTTTCCAGTCACAAAATCCATCTCTAAAGTTCCATGAAAATTTAAAAATTTTTTTGAGTTGAAACACTTTTGACAATAATGCCCCCAGATCTGAATTCATATTGAGCACAATACAGACATGCAATGATTTGAATTCTGGCGTTTTTAGATATGATATTGACTTAGCGGATTCCATGCTAACTTGGAGTTAATAAGTGAAAGACAACAAATAAAACATGATTTCTCTAATAAGGAAAGTGGGTATTTGGCTAAATGAATAAAGTTAAAGTAAATATAATACAGGAGTAGCAAAGATGCTGTGGTTAGTTTTACAAATGAGATTAAGTTTATAAATAACAAATATATTTCTCCATAGAATAAATACAGTCCTGTCTGTCATTGCCTGTGGCTCTAAGCTGAAATGGTGGCTCCTGTACTTTGATATGTGATAAATCTATGAATGCCGATGAAGCTGCATGAGCTCATGCTCTAATTAATGTACTATCAGTTTTGAAGTAAAATAGATTATAGGTTAGCCCAATTTACTGAATCTTTAAAACGCAAGGAACAAAAGAAATTACTACAACATTAAAGCCCACCAAAGTGGACGTTATATGAGAGCAAATTTATAAGAGTTGGCACGTGAAATAGCTAGCCAGAATGACAATCTATAATGGGTATTAAAACAGCAATAAAATGAGGGGAAGTGGATTTCTAATTAGCTCAGGTTAACTTAACTTCTTAAATTCTTCATTTTAAGTTTTATCTCCCCATGAAGTAAAGTCCTCAAGTAAGATTTTTACTACCGCCTTTTCAAGAACCCCAAATCCTGTGTCTACAAAATATGTACTAAAGAACAAAAACAAAAGGGATGTAAGACATGCTGAAATTTAGGCTCTGCTGGAAATAAGGATGCTCCCTCTCTATTAACCAATGCATACATTCTCCATTTACTATGTACTTATACTCAATTAAATGTATATCTGTACAGTGTGTGCATGGGTATTTTAAAATCCTATGAGGAAACCTTGACCTAACTTTGATGTGCTTCTTAGGTACAGGTTCAAAATTGCTAGATCCATCAATAAACTCCCAGTTTGTCATGACTCTCAAGAATTCAACCACTCATCTTTGTCTTGATGCCATTATTTTCCTTGGTTGCATTTGTCATAAGCCTTGTTCTCTAGAGTTCAGACTCAGGTTCTGAATAGTTTAGTACTGAGTTGCAATAAATCATTCCTCTCATGGGCAACTGTGAGTGAGTGGTCCTTAACTCCATGCCAAAAAGTCCTAACTGCTTTCTTATACAGACAGACTTGTATAAGTATGTGGTCATGTTAGCCCTGATGGTTTTTTTTGTTTACACACATGTAGTATACAATTAAGAATTCAAAATAAACCTGGATGTGAGGCCATTCTATAACCCCGGAGCTTGGAAAGAAGAAATAGAGTGAAGTTTAAGGCCAGTTTAGGATTCCTAATGTGTTCATACATTTAAGGTCAGGCACAATGAGACACTACCACAACATAAGAGAATGGGTAAATAAATAAAGATAAACGGGCTGAGACTGAATTCTTCATCTGTCTTTCCATGTAGACTAGTATTTCCAGCACTAATTGCTTATTGGGCTTTAATCACAGTTGGATTTACTGTCTCATTCTCCAGTCATATAAATTCATTTGTACCCTTGCAGACTTATATAAAAATAAAATAAATAAGCTAAAAGATTGGGACATAATAAATGATGAGTGACATTAATCACAAATGACATAAAGATTAGGAATATCCTACTAAGAAAGACCAGTTCCTCATGCTGTGGGCTCTCAGTAGATCCTGGGTTTCTTTTCTTTTTCTTTTTTTTTTTAATTCGGCATCATTACTGAGTATTGTTTTATTTGTTTCATTGCTTTTTGGGTGGTTCTTTTATTTTGCAGTACTTATAACTGAAGCTGACTTGGACCTCATGAATGCAAGGCAGTGCTCTGTCACTGAACTATTGCCCCAGCACAAACGAATACATTTATGCTAAGAGCTCTTTGCTACGTGACTGCCACATTAAACTTGATTGGTACAGCTATGTCCTAGATAATAGGAAAAGATTTTGGAACCAATATAGCTAACTCTGAGGAGAGTGTACAGATGATGAGATGACCTAGAGCACAATACTTAATAGTTCTTCCAGTGACTGTGTCGATATTTTTTATCAGGAATATTGTCACCCAGTGCTAGTTATATTTTCATAGTTCACAGCTCGAACATATGAAGTCATTTTTACTTCATTCACAAGCCTGGATTAAAGAAAACCAACTCCAATTATAAATCCATTAAAATTAATAAACCAACAGTACAAAACTAAAACAAGGGCAAGAACACAACTACAGTGTTTTTTGTTTTTTTTAAGTTTTCCAAGTAACCGTGATAATATCCAAACCAATTCACAAATTTCTAAGAAAAACTCATGCAGAAAAGTCTGTGTAACTTACTTAAACTACATGGTACTTAGAAAATATTAAACCCAGCAGCTAAAAAATCAAAATCCTTTTCAAGCATCACACAGCCTACCAAACAAGGAAAACTATATTCCATTTCATAAAAAGAAATTTTAATGCATTTTTATAAATGAAAGTTTAATTAATATTAATAAAAATATCATAACACAAAATCTGGTAGTATTAATACAATATGCTGCAATTTATAAAAATGGGATTGATATCTAAACAAAACCATCAGAACGACTAAGATCAACCACATAAATGAAAGCTAGTGCTGGCAGGGATGTGGAATAAGGGAGAAATAGTCATCCACTGATGATGGGCATGTTATACCTGCACTATTGAAATCGATATGGCTGTTCCTCAAAAAGTCATGAATTAATCTACCTCAAGATCCGGCTATGCCACTCTTGGGCATATACTAAGGATGTCTCATTGTACCAAAGAGATACTTGCTCAACTAGATTAATACCTGCTTTGTTCATAATAAAGAAAATGTAGTGCATTTGCACAATGGAGTATTATTCAGCTGTTTAAAAAACTTACATCATGAAATCATCAGGCAGATGAATGGAAATGGAAAGAATCATTCTCAGTGAAGTTGCTCAGTCTGATTAAATAAGTGATATCCTAAGTATTATCCATAAACCCAGAGAGGCTGGGTATAAAGAGAGTGGGTTGAAGCAGACATAGATCTCCTTGGGAACAAGAAATAGAACAGATTTTCTATGTGTACAGAATGCAAAGATGGGGACAGGAGTGGCAGGATCATCTGGGAAGCAGGAGAGGAGAAAGGATAGGCATTGAGGGAAGGCATATGGGGAGAGATTGGTGAAACTGGAGGGTATTTGAAGGGTGATATGGGACTTAGTGCGATGAAAATTTCTTAAACTATATGAAGGTGACCCTAGTGATGTCTCCAAATAATGGAGACAGAGCCCTAACTGACCACACAAAGCTTCCACTACTAGGACTGGGTTACATCTAGTTGAGTCTTAGGCCAAAGGTGTGGGTCCGCTTTTCAACCTGCATTGGGGTGACAAATTGCAGCTAGTGAGGCAAAACGTGAAGAGCACTAGACTGCGTTTACCCTGAGCCGCCTCCTTAGGATACTAGGCTTTAGGGAAGTGTCAAGACACTGCTCATGTGGTGTAAAAATGCAGCCTAGGATGTGGGATGCCAAAGCTTTGACTCCTGGGCATCCAGTTGCCACTGAAAAAAAATTCACAGAGGAGTCAGGAACAAAGGGCTGGGGGTCCATGGGCCTGCCCTGAAGAGCCCAGGGATGGGGGCTCCCAAACTTCTGGACTTTAAGGCTCCACTGGGTCTCAGAGAGTTGGGGGTCCTTGGGCTGAGGCTAACCATAAACCAGGAGCCAGAGGGCATGGGAACTCAGGCTTTGCTCATTGGCAGTTGATCTTAGCTTGGCAGTTGTTGTCTGGGGGCTCAGAGGGGATTTCTGCAGGTTTTGCTTGGTAGTTGAAGGCCTTCTCCATGCTCTCCATGGTTGTTCTTGATGAAAGAGACAGTCCTTGGTTCTAAACTGTTGATTGGTTGTTCATTGTGGAAAATAGGTGTATGCTACCTTCTCAGGGTAGACCAGAGATTAAACACCTTTTGCATGAAGAAATGTCTGGGAAGGGAAGATCGTTGGCTAAACTACCAGGGTCCAAGATGCCTCATTAGCATGGAGAACTTTTAGTGGGAAGTGTGGCCTGTGTTCCAGGTTAGGAATTTAGTAGGGATCAGGGAAGTACTTTCCATCTCAGGTGGGTAACTGGGTGCCAGGTTCTCAGACCTTCTCACCCCTATCATGTTTCCTGGCAAAGTCCACTGTCCCATGTAAAGGAGTTATATGGAGACCCACAAACAACCTGGGCAATTGGCAGGACATCATGTTATTCTCCACAAACTGACAGCAAGGCCTTGTTGCTCAAGACAACATCCACACAACTCACAGAGAAGTAAAACTAGTGCCAACATAGAATTTTCTCCCCTCCATTCTAGTGTCTTTGGTATTTGAAATTAATCTAAGAGCTATAAAAATAGAAATGTAAACATCAACCTAGCCACAAAACCTTTAATTTATATTTTGTTTGGCCTGCAAAATATGCTAGGACAATGGTGGAACAGAGCTTGTAGGACAAAATAGCCAATATCTGATTTGATTTAAGGCCAACTACAGGAAATAGAACCCATAATGAGCTGATGGTGTAACTAAGAACCATGGCCCAGATAGCCCAGAAACCTAGGGTAAAAACAAATACTACTGTCTAAAACAAAAAGCCAGAGTAAAATTATTCCTAATCATATTCTGCTATACTCATAAATTAACACGATGTTCAGCCATCATCAGATAAGCTTCCTCTTGCAACAAATGGGAACAAACACAAGCCCACATCTAGACATTACACACACACACACACACACACACACACACACACACACACACACACACACACACACACAAAACCCTTGGAACATGCAGATCTAAAAAAGATGTCTTCATTAAATTCCTCACTTCAGAACTTAGAGAAGCTACCAGGTGAAAAGGCATAAAGAGTGGAAGATCCAGAGGGTATGAAGGTCATCTGGAGACCAAGCACTTCTATATCAACTGACCCAGGCTCATTTGAACTCACAAGTTTAACCATGAAGCACAGAGCATTCGCAAATCTCTACAAGTATACATTATTGCACATATATGATGGTTTTCATTTTATTATATTTTATTTTATCATGTTTAGTTATTTTTCTCTCTGAAGTCTATGTTTTGTAACAAGAGACAGAAAGGGAGTGGGAATGCAACTAGAGGGAAGGTAGCTAGGGAAACTGTAACCAGGATTTATCATAAGGGAAAAACATCTAGTTTTTAGAAGGGGTATAATATTCAAAAGTATGCTCTGATTTACTGGTGTTCTAAATTTTTATTTAATTTTCCCACTTTACACTGCTCTTTTTGCAAAAGTCATTCAGAGACTGCCCCACCTTCCAAACTCAAGCCAAGAAGTGTTTGCTGACAGGAGCCAGATACGAGTGTCTCCTGAGAGGCTCTGCCAGAGCCCTACTGATACAGGTGAGGACGGTTGCAGCTAACCATTGGACTGAACAAGGGGAAACTAATGGAGGAGTTAGAGAAAAGACTGAAGGACCTAAAGGGGTTTGCAATTCCATTAGAAGAACAACAATACCAACTCCCCAGACTCCCTCAGAGCTCCCAGGGCCTAAACCTGTAAACAATGAGTACACATGGAGGGACCCATGTCTCCAGCCACATATGTAGCAGAGGACCGCATTGTCCAGCATCAATAGGAGGAGAAGCCCTTGATCCTGTGAAGGCTCATTTTCCCAGTGTTGGGAAATACCAGTGTGTTGAGAAGGGTGTGTGTGGGTGAGAGTGGGAGCATCCTCAGAGAAGCAGGGGAGAGGAGGTATGGGGGAAGGGGGAAAGGGTATAACATCTAAAGTGTAAAGGCATAAAATATTCAAGAAAAAATAAAATAAAAAATAGAGGTAAGCACCATTTCAAATCTAGTATTATTCAGATGGCCCCACTCACCATATGTACAAGGTTTTTTTATCAGCTGAGGATAAAAAAAAATGACATGCAGTTACCACCTAATTATCTGCATTGGGTATTTGCTCCATATATTCCTGTTTTGGAAGCTTTAAGGCTATGATTTTTGGAAATTGAATTCCTTGGTTACCAAAGTTTGTTCCTAATTATACTTAAATTCTATCTTGTTTATGTAAGAAAAATTTTGTGTACAAATGCTAATTTGGAACATACTGATCTTTCAAGTACATGGACTGGGTTTGCAATACATTATTTCACTGAAGATCCAAAAAGGTTTACAGATTCATTATTCTTATCTTTAATGACAGGAATAGTACACGATCATTATTTTAATAGTATATAATTAATTAAAATAGCTTGTATTATCTTCTTGAGAAAATACTGCATAGTATGCTCTGATTTACTGGTATTCTAAATTTTTATTTAATTTTCTCACTTTAAACTGCTCTTTTTGCAAAAGCACACTTGCCTCTAAGATTCTTCCTTCCTTCGATATCACCTTGTACAAAGAAACCACGTACCATGTTTTACTATCAATATCAAATGAGAACTGGTTTCTGGTAATATTGCTACACTACAATGTTCAGCATTTTACATTTTTCACAAATAACCAATTTTCCCATTATGTAACTCATGAAATGAACAGTTCCCTATATCAGGTGTGAACCATTTCCTTTACATATTATGAGATAAATAGTTGTGCGATTTTCAAGGCAGTTTATAAAATAAGTAATATTCCGTTCTTTGTCACTAACCTTGATTTTATGTAACCTTAGGCTATTTACATATGATCATACGATGAACAAAACACATATTGTAAACTCTTATTGGAAAAATAAAAATGAATTCCAAGTTGATAATATGAATATTTAACTACCTTTTCTAACTTTGAGTTTGCAGACATCACATTTGAGAATTAAGAATATGGCAAAGAGAATATAAATTTTACAATTATAAAGAAAAATATCTGAAGTGTAGCAGGTATTTATAAACATATGTAGTAATCACCTGATCAAATTATCCTCATATGTAAAATATGTTAACATTTATACTAAACCAAAAAAATAAATAAAAACAAACTCTTTCCCCCCAACATCAAGGAGTTTTGTGTCTGGTCCCATGAATGCCATAGAAAGACTCAGTCGTTTTCCTTGCCAGGTCACTACAAAACTACCGCAGAGCCTGTCATATTAAACAGGAGAATTAAACCTTAATTCTTTGTAGAAGGGAATAATAATGGATCTGTGGTCCACTTAAGCCACTACATTGTCCTTTCTGGTTGAAATTTATTCATATTCTTAATGAGCGAAATATAGGTATCACATTTTGAAATTTCCAAAGTCTGACTGAATTATGCTAGCAGGTTTAAGGACTGTCAGATCGTCTAAATAGGGTTCACGGGGAGAAGCAAATCCTGAGGAGACGCTCATATCTATCCACAGATGGGCAGAGGGTTTTCTTCACAAGCAAGATGACCCAAGTTCAAATCTCCAGTACCCACAGAGAAAGTGTCTTCTTTCTGAGTAGCTGCAACACCAGTGCTGTGGGGTCTGTTGACAGTAGGATCACTGGGGCTTGTTAGGATCAGTGACAGATACTGGAATACTATGGAGAGGAGAATACACTGTCTTTCTCTAGCCTCCACACATGTATATGGATACATAATACACACACACACACACACACACACGCACAGGAACATGCACATGCACACACAAATCAAATGTATCTTCTCAATCATTTACTATGTAACTGGACTCATAAGACAAGTATAGGAAAACAACCCAATATCTCCCTATTACGAAAGGGAATGAATAAAGGGGTCCCCAATGGAGGAATTAGAGAAAGGACTGAAGGAGCTGGAGTGGTTTGCAACCCCACAGGAAAAACAACAACAACAACAACAACCAGAAACCCCAGAGCTCAAGGGGACTAAACCACCTACCAGAGTACACTTGGAGCAATCCATGTCTCCAGCTGCATATGTAGCACAGGATGGCCTTGTAGGACATCAATGGGAGGAGAGTCCCTTAGTCCTTTGAAGACCAGATGCCCCAGGAATGCCAGGGTGGGGAGGCTGGGGGAGTACCCTCATAGAAGCAGGGGGAGAGAAGATTGCATAGGGGTTTTTCAGAGAGGAAACCTGGAAAGGGGACAACATTTGAAATATAAATAAATGAAATATCCAATAAAACAAACAAATAAAAAAAAGAATAAGTATGTTCTAGGTGATGGTCCCCAACAAATTTGAAATAGAAATGAGCACATGTCACACATTTTAAGGCTCAGTTTTATCCCCATATCGAAGTTTCCACTTTTTTATTTCTGTTCCCTGAGTGTTTTTGTCTTGTTTTCTAAGACCTGGCTTTTGTTATGAACACTTTTCTAAAATAAAAGGATGACAGTCCGAAAGCATATTTATGTGCCTTTGTTCAAGGAAACGATGTTTCCACTGACAAAATCCCTTTAGAATCGAAGCACAAAAGACTTTCTGGGCATCCTCTAAATACTTAGAGTTATCAGGTACACAAACCTTAACTCTGAATTCTGTGCAATAAAAACAATCACTTGCTATATAATATGATGAGTCACCGTGTGATGTGGTAAAATAGAAACATATTCTTGGCACTCCTTTTTTGCTCTTATAAAGCTTCCAAGACATTGCCCTGAATCTCTCTGAGGTCCTCCTAAAGGATTTTACTACTCTTGATCCTGATGTTATCACAAAATGAATAGAACATAAGTGTTGATCTTTACCCTGAGTTCCCAACAAACCACCTTATCCTCCAGACTTAATTTTCACCATTTTAGATCATATGAGCCAGTTCCTCAAAAGACAAATCCCCTTCTATTTGTCTCTACATCTTTATGTAGGTATGTAGTATTGCTACATTATAAAAGTGCACACCATGTATACACACACAAACACACACACACACACACACACACACACACACAATGTAATAACACTGAATTTTAGGACAACCTCTATTTGGTGTCTGTGACTCTAAGCCAATGTTGTAACTTCCATTATTTCAAAGGTTGTACTATATGTGTAGTGTTGGAGCCTTCAAGATGATTCTGAACACTGCTGCCAAATATCCTTAAAATGTAAACAATGTACAATTAAATAATAAACCACACATAAGAAGCTAAATCGGGTGAGATTTTTCTGAACACAGAACACCCAGAATTCTAACATGGGTCCATCAAGCTGAGCAAACAGAAAGGAAAGAGAAGAAAACATGTATTTGTAATTTGGCCGTAAGAAACCTTACACATATACAAAACAATCACTCTCTGAAAATTAGGATGTGGTCATGCCAATATCATATAAAAACGCCTTTGTTGGTTGGAACAACTCTAGTCACAAGCTTAACCTAATTAGGATGCGGAGCTGCCTAGCTCTTGGCGAAATGCACTGAACGGGTGGAAGGTATTGCTCCAGCCTGAGGGCTTTTGTATTAAGCTCCAGCTGGGCGCAACAGACACTGTCCACAAGATGACCTCCAAATAATTGAACGATTTCCATATGTTTGCTCATGTATAGTCTTCTCATTTAAAACTCTCTGCCTCTCCTTCCAAGTCTACTGCTTTCTGACTGTGCTGGCTTAATTCTTAGAGGACACTCACCACTAGAAATGATCAAAACCCCCACAATTAGGTGGGTGAAAAAATCCACGAATATAATGGAGATCTTCTAACTGTGTCTGTGGAAAGCATTGCAGAGACCAATGGATTGGTCTCCGGTCCCTTAGAGAAAAAGTTTGCTAACACCATTTCATATTGGTACAGAAAAAAAAAAAAAAGGTATGACTGATGCCTTTTGAATCTTTAAAATGAGATCAAGAATAGTAACTTCATATTGGCTTAAAATATGATTCATTCTTTATCCCGGGACAGCACAATAAATGTATAATTAGTACACAGAGTTGGAAATGGAGGGTTGATTCCTAAGTTTGTCTACTGACTTGGCTTTGCAGTATCTCTCAGAAGGATGCATTCTCTCAAGGGGCTTAAGAATTATAATTTTTATTATTTAAATGACTTGAATATTCATTCTAGGCATACATATTAAGTACTTAATTGCTTCAAGGCCCAGCCATACTAGTCCTTGTCTACATATATATTTACACAATGATATTTACTTCAACATTTTTATAATAATTAAATTCGAGGGCCAACCAGTTTTCTCTTAGTAGAGATATGAATAAGAAAATGTGTTATATGTCCACAGTGGATGCATTTTCTCAGTTATAAAATTTAACAAAGTGACAAAGTGATGTTTAAAGAAAAATTGGATACAACTGGATATAACTGTATTACATGAATTAAACCAATCCAAGAAAGAGAAATATTTATTTGTACTCATTCTCAATTTCAAGGTTTTAAACAGATATACAATTATATATATATATATATATATATATATATATATATATATATGAAATGAGTCATAGGTAAATGCATAATGGAGTATGGTAAATAAAAAATATATACAAGCATGATAACTAAAATCAACTAAAACTAATGTATTATTAAGATTGACCGGAAACCTATGCTGGTCCCAAGGATCAGATATATCTCACAGAGATCTTGTCAGGAATTAAAAACTAATGTTCATTTTATAGATGGTAAGACACAGGTGCTTTACAGGAAGGTTTAAAAAACTATCTGTGTATTTTAGATTCATAATGTTGGATAAGGAGCACAATCTCAAAGGAAGGAACTTATATGCCAATGTAGGGAAGGGAGAAATGACATATGGATAGAGAATGATAAATATAGGGGTTAAATCTTTAAACTCTGTGGAACAGTCAATACGATGGGAGAGGTTTTGTGCCAAGACATTTATTCACAACCAAAACAGTCATCAAAGAGTACTAGGGAACTATTAAGGTGGTTGTTTAAAGACTATTTTATTCATATCCACATGTGTGCACGGACATACATTCTGGATTCAGGTGCCTGTAGAGGTCAGCAGAGGGCACTGGATTCCCTGGACTTGTAGTTACAGGCAGATATTGGGGACTGAACTCAAGTCTTCTGGAAATGCATATTTCTAATGACTGAGCATTTGACTGAAGCACTTGAAGAATCAAAGTAATATGACAATATATACATTTTAAACTTTTACATAAAAATGTATGGCGATTGACAAAAATAAAGTAAGTATAATACCCAGAAAAATCTAAATTTATGTTTTATGTACTATATATTAATTATGTATTAATGTTTTAATAGAGAACTTATAAATTTCTAAAATTAACTGATTAAATTCTCTATTTATATGCTTTCTTTAAACCAATCAACTACTATGCACTGGCTTACAAAGTGGAAACAACTCTTTTCCTATTGAAGCATTTGAAGTGATAAACTTTAATGTACATTAACTCAAAGTCATACCAAAAGGTTACCTAAGACCATTCTTAGTTCCCCATATATTCAGTAATTGAGAATTTTGTATATCATTTTTTACTGTGGATAATTGGAAAGGAATATTGGGCAATCTATCTGTACCTTCAAGGATCTCATTATTGTATAAATAGAAGAAAAACTCAAGTTATAAAATAAATAAGAAATCTCCTATGACAGGACAAGAAAAAAGCAAATAGAGGACTTAGAGACTTCAGATTGTTTCCCAAATGTAGAATTCTCCTAGTTGAGGATTGAGGAGAATAAAATTCATCCAGGGTATCAGAAGACTTCTGCTGTAGGTAGACAAAGTTTGAAACATAAAAATAGTTGAAAATAAGGCTGGTTTTCAGGAGAAGGTATATAAGAGGAGTTAAATTATATACCACAGTTGGGAAGAAAGGTGACAAGAACAATACTAACAAACTTCAACTTGGTTTTGAGGGAATTTGGGATCAATTAAATAATTTTAAGTGAGATAATGCTGTGATCAACTGTCCACTTTAGAACAAACATTCTGACTGCTATGTAGAAATGAGTTGTCTCTTAATCCAAGTGGCTTCTAGTTAAATTTTTAATTTCAATTCAAAGCATACATAGTCTCAGAGAAGGCAAAATGTTGTTTCCATGCTTAGTCACCACATAAACATTCTGAGGCTCTGCTACTTCCCTTGCTTGAGAGGATTATTTAGAAACATATAACATATCCCAAGACTGTACAATATATACAGAGAGAGAGAGAGAGAGAGAGAGAGAGAGAGAGAGAGAGAGAGAGAGAGAGAGAGAGAGAGACTTGGAAATACTCAATCCTAAATGAGATGTCTTCATAAAATCCATTTCCTCATGGCTCAAGGAGTTATGCAGAAGAAAGAGGGGGTGACTAACACCAAGAAAACAGCATTTTCCATTCAAACCAAGACAGATAGAGGAGAAGCAGACATGAGTTTCTAACATTAACTGAGAAGTTCCCTCTAGTCAACAACCACTTGCAGTGAAAACAATTGTAGTTTGTCCAACAAAGTCTTAATGGGTATATAAGCCATATGCAAGGACAGACCCAATCCCGGCATTACATGGTCAACATCAAACAAACTCAGTGATTTTTCTTCCATTTGTTGTCTCACATTAAATTCTTTAGATATTTTAAATTTTGCTAGTCTTTTGCTGTTAGTTTGGGCTTTCAAATTCTGTGTTTTTATGGGTTTTGTTTTTATTTTTTATTTACTTTATTTATATGAGTACATTGTAGCTGTCTTCAGACACACCAGAAGAAAGCATCAGATTCAATTACAGATGGGTGTGAGCCACCATGTGGTTGCTGGGATTTGAACTCAGGACCTCTGGAAGAGCAGTTTGTGCTCTTAAACACTGAACCATCTCTCCAGCCCATGTTTTGCTTTTATATGTGTCTATGTATGTAGTTCTTTTGCTTTTTCATTAATTTATTATTCCTATTATTATTATTATTATAGTTGTTGTTGTTATTATTATTATTCATTTGCCTGTTTTGTCAAAAGAAAGAAAAAACTATGGAATTAAATAGTTTTAAGGGGGAAAATCTTGGAGGAAATGAGGGAAAGGAAAACCTGATCTGAATATATTGTACAAATTTTAAATAAAAAGAGAAGACTTGCTCATACAAAAAGACTTACAAGCAAAATAAACACACACAAAAATGTGGAAAGATGCCTGTATGTTTTTTTTTTTACCATGGCCATTATGAGTCTCTTTTCAAGTATACTGAGAGAATTTTTATTACAGGAAGGGTCTTGACTACTTGACATGGTCCTACAGCAAAACACTTGATGAAGTGATTTAAGGGGAGAAGAGTTTGATCTAGTTTACAGCTCCAAAGGAATCTGTCTTCAGAAGAAAGAAGGCATGGGAGCAGGAAAACGAGGCAGCTTGTCTCACTGCATCAATAGTTAGAAATCAGAGAGAGAAGAGGAAGAGGTGACAGGGTGTAAAACATCAAGGGCTGCCCCCACTGAAATACTTCCTCTTGCGAGTCTCTACCTCATGATGTTTCCAGAACCTTACCAAAATGTCCCGCCAGCTGGCACCAAATGTTTAAAGACACAAGCCATTGTGGGGACCTTCCCCATTCAAAACATGTCATGAAAGAAGAGCAAGTAAGAGACAGAGAGAAGACACAGAGAGAAAAATACCCAGAGAACAGGCAGATTTTTATTGGAATGGATACAAAAAAAATTTACAAACTTTACTAAGAATTTTAATAAGGAAATGGATCTATGTCTGAGAAAAAGTGAAGCCATGGGTTTTAACACAGTCACTCTGCAGGGGAAACAGTACTTTAGTCAAACACGATTGTAGGTATTGGTGCTAATCAAAACATATTTCAGGTAAAGATCATAATGCGTGCTCTCATTGTCTTAATTAAGAAACCAAACTATTATCTGGAGGCAAATTAAAATGAGGAAGCTATTCGATTAAAACTTCTGTGGAGCAACCATTATATATAACTAGACTCATAGAACCACGGAGGAAATAAGAAATGAGAGATAAATACCCACAGGGACATACGTTTGTCTAACTTATGATTTTCACTAATGAGAGAATAACCCCTCGGTTTTATAAAGCAAGCTACAAGCATATTGATAATTGAGGCTATTTCCTATCCCTACAAAGAGTCTCTGAGATAGAATTTAGGTAGAAAAAGACTTCATTAAGATGCAAATGGC
The DNA here is from genome assembly GCF_011064425.1 of Rattus rattus. NCBI lineage: Eukaryota > Metazoa > Chordata > Mammalia > Rodentia > Muridae > Rattus > Rattus rattus. The sequence goes on along the minus strand of NC_046160.1, from coordinate 109,016,122 downwards.
TTTACTCAGGGTGTTATAGAAATGTCTTCCTCCCTTGAATTTTTTGTATTTTTCTTAAATATGGTATACTGCATAGAGCAGATCTATCACTAAGCTAGAGTCACAGCCAGCATTCTCAGACCTACACTGGAGACCTTGTGTGTTTCTGGACTGCAGCCATGATATTTGCCCCTTCTAATAATACGTCTCCTTTTAAATTGACCTTTAAATTGAATTTTCACACAAAATATAGACATTGATTTATCTTAAATAAAATGGAGAAATAAGATGTAGTTATTCAAATTACATTACTTAGTCTCCCAATATGCCCACCTCACCTAGAAACTTTCCCCTTTGATAGATTTCAAAATAGCTGTATATTATTAATTTTTGCAAACTAAAGTTACTATTATCTTCCAGAACCAACAATAATTCATTTCATCCAACAAATAAATTTGTTAGATCTATTTCCTTAAGTAAAAACCTGACTGAATATAGACAGTTCTGTGCAAAGAGGAAAAATGCCAATATGACAGACTAGGAGAGGGAAGAAAATCACAGTCTTTGGGAAATAAAAACTAGTCTTTATATTCATACACACACAGAAAGAGGGGGGCTGATAACCCAAAGAGGAAAGATTAGGGCAGGTTGCCATATGGCTTATCTTTTGCCTATTAAGTGATACCTATTAAATGATTTCATACCAGTAATGAGCAGCAATGAGTCTTATAATGAAAATCCTAATAATAATTCTTATAATGACACCTCAGAAGAACTCTCCTTTGGATTGGTAATGCCTGGCAGGATCATTCTCTCAAATGTTTTGTCTTATGAAACATAACTGTCTTTCCCATTTCATATTATTCTTGACCCTTCCTAAAGAAATTCTAAACTATTATTCTAAACTATTATTAATGATAGTAATATCCTACCAACTCTCACACATTTTCTTCAATTTTTTCCTTGACTAGTTCTTTGCATTTATGTTTTGACTGAGGTTTTCTCCAGGAGAATCTTAGAATTGAAGCAAAGGTGAATGATATTATCACAAAAAACAACCTAGCTTTGAAATTCTCTCATGGGGCTCTCTAATGGGGCTCTTCAATATTGTATTCACTTCTGGACCTAACCCCTCTGCACCCTGGCTCATTTTGATAAGTGTTCATTCCCCTACTTCAGCTTCAACTGCCATGAATCACAGCATGCTGCTTTACCCCACCTTTGATGAGGTTAAATGCCTATGAAACACCCCCCAAAAAACAATTCACCTTTCTCTTAAGTTGTAGGTGTTTTGACATACTAATAAGTAAATGGTATATTGCTGTTGCATGAATGTGTACTTCATTTACAATAAATAAATAAATAAATAAATAAATAAATAAATAAATCTGTAAGATATGTAGTTATTTTGCATAGTTCCACTTGGTAATGTCCACTGGTTAGAAAAAGAAAAAATAGTCTTTGTCTGATCGAATAAAATATTCCTGAAATGCATATCAACAAATTAAAACAATAGGAAAAGTGTCACTATGACCACCCTTACCTTCACTGCATTCTGACAATGGATTGGGCAAGAATTCATTTAAAACAACATTTTGTCTGTAGAGCCGAGTTAAATGCTCTTTTCTTCAATGTCTTGGGATTCTTACATTGGATGAAGTTGAACTGAAGATTACAGAGGCTTTGCACAGATGAACAAATTTACCCACATTGAAACAGTTCATCCATATTTGAAGAACTCTTCCAATGCTCTGCAAATTCCGGGTGCTCAATCAATCACCAGCAATGTGATCAATCACCTTATCTTCTGTCTTGTTAATTACCTGTGTTTCGTGGTCTGTGGGGACAAACTGAGTGTGGATGCATCTCTGCTGCTCATTAGGAAGTATAAGAAGAGGTACAATCATGTCAGAACTAGGTTCCAATCACAGTTCTATAAACACATCGCTAGAAAAGAGCAATCTCCTTGAAAGAGATGTCAAGACCTGGCCGCTGTTTCTGGAAGAGTCTAGAACCACAAACCACGTATCATAGGGAGCAAATCATCAGAGAACAAATACTTTTAAATGTATGTCTATAAATCAGTCCATTTCATATTACTGTATGCAAGGGAAAGACAGTTGAGCTCATCAAAACCACTGAAAGTCTATCCTCTCTGAACTCCTGCTGTCTGAGCTGAGTATGCAAACGCACAACAAATTCCAAGCTGAGAGAATAGGAATCAGGCCTGATTCAGTCTGCATTTTAAGATCCAAAGTGGAGTTAACCAAAAGCTCTTCGAATTAGAATGTATTTAAAAGAGGTTTATAGTGTCGGTAATGGATGACACTGGAAAGCAAATTGTTTTATAACCCATGGTCTATGTCTGGTTTTAGTCTCTGACCTGCAGGCTGTAGCCCCATCACTCCACGTTAGCAATGGATTGGTTCAAGCTCAATGTTATTGAGTGAGATGGGCATGCTGTTCCCTGGTGCTATAGCAAAGGGTGGATCTGAACGATTAATTGTGAAACTGATTAGTTACACATCCTTCATGCTTGACTTGCACACTTCGCTGTCATACTTTCAGGTTTAAAATAGAAATTCTATAATGAGATAACAAGCTGTTTTAATTTCTCCTCCAAAGGGTTTATTCAAAGTGCTCATTAAAAAAAACTCCATTAAATATGGGACATATGGTTTAAATAAGCAAAATCATAAAGAGAAGTTCTCACTGTATTTTCCATGAGATTTTGCTAATATCCAAACATTAATAATATGCATGTATCCCAAAATATAAATAGCCGATTTGAAAAACAAATTTACAAAAATGAAAGTCTACATAAAGATAGAAGCAAATACAAATATTTTGAGCAAACCTCTCATAGTTTCTAATGTTGTACATATACTAAAAAATCCAAAGTATTGGATAAAATCAATTGCACATATTTTTTTATAACTTAGACCTATATTGATACATATTAAGCATCTTTACACATACCAAATCTAATAATTTGTTTTTCCCTAATTAGTACCTGCAAGTCCTTGAAAGATTTACTAAAATAAACAAGTATCCTTTAATTTAACCTACATTTCCCATTCCCCTCCAACGTCCTTGCCCAAGCCTCAGGATATCCAAAACATCTTGAAAAGAACGCAAACAAATGGAATCACACAGCATGCTCTGACCTTCCTTACGCATGGCTAGCTCCCACTTGAATCAGGGGAAAGAATGCATAGCAATGTAAGCCTGCACGCACAGCTTCTGATTTGATCCATGAATTATAGATGTACTTCTGAGGGCCCATTCCCCTTATGGTTTCTGATGCAAAAACAGGCAGTAAATATCTAACATCCTTTACCCAATATGTTAATCAGGCAGCAAGGTAGACATCGGTGGCCTCTCTGTGGTAAGTTTAATTAATGATGTGTAGAACTACGTGGCCCCTCGCTCCTCCCCTTAATGCATAATGGGAAATATTCTCCCATAAGGACCCAAAAGTTTGTGTTTTCTAGTCATTAAGTTTTGTTCACTAATCTGAGGTCAGCCCATTCATTTCTCTCAGCTCCCAACTGCTATTTAAGATGTCAGTTCATTGACTTAATCTGTTATGGGCTTGCTTCAGCATGCTTGCCAAAGACTTTGAGATCTGTTGCTACTTTGAATTTTCTTGGTGCTAATGAATCACTTTGAACTAGTTAGAAAGGCACTGGCCACTGACTTCAATTCCTTGTGTAGGTTTAGTCTGGTAAAACTAGGTTGAATGCCTGCACCTGCCAACTTGGTTATGATACTGTTTTTTTGTGAGATGAGAATTCGCAAGACTAGGGGAGAGAACTAATTGCATTGTGAACACAACAAGATCTGCTATATATACAAGTATTGAAAAACCTCAGAAATATCACGAGAGGGATATGATCAGGAATTCAAGAATTCATAGCTCTCAGTGGATATAAAGGTACCTGATTTCTCAAATGAAATAGTTGTAATATAATTTTAATTCTGTGAATTATTATTATAATTCATTTAGTACTGAACTTCTCTAGAGTTCTTCATCTGCATGGGAATAACTGATTTCCCATCTCTATTTTTTAACATCTTAAAACAATAGGTTGGTTATGGTTTCTGCAGGAAGGAGACCCATTCATTATCTTCACTGGTATAGACGTAAATAAATCCCTTATGCCCCTAAATAACCCTATACCCATGCTCTTGAAAACAACCTTTATATATTCATCATTATGCATCATATACAGAGAGAGAGAGACAGAGAGAGACAGAGACAGACACAGAGACAGAGACAGACACAGAGACAGACAGACAGACAGACAGACAGAGAAAGAGAGACAGAGAGACAGAGAAATGCAAGTAAGTATAAGGGAGATTACCAAACAAAGGTTATTCTAATAATGGACCACTAAAAAATCTCCTTTGTATTTTAAAGAAAACACATCAGCGATTTTTTTTTTTTTTTTTTAGAATCTATATTCACTAAAGGCCATAAATTTAAAGTGAACATTCCAAGAAAAAGTAGAATGTCTGTCCATGGTTCTGGACAAGGAAAATTCCTAAGTAATAAAGAAAATGTGTAATTTGTACCTGGAATATATTCAAGTTACAGAGACAGTACTGAAGTCGTGGTTCCTATGCTGTTCAATTTGTTGAGACATGGCTTACTAAGAATCAAGTTATAAAACCTCAATAGCTTTGAGTTAAGATAGAAATACAATTTCTGGGAATTGTTGGTTATTTTTATTTCATGAAAGTCATGTTCTCTTCATTGTAGAGTCAAAGATGTACTTGAATATAATTACTATCTATTACTATGGTAGTGTACCTTCACCAAGTAGAGCAATAACTGGAAAAAATAAGACGGGGGACTGTGGGAGGTGATATCTAAACTGCTTAGGCCTTGATTGTACTCATTTAACTCATCTATCTGAACCTGACAATGCTTACAGGTGCAGTGTTGAACCAAAGTGAGAACCACGAAGTGAATGAAGAACCAACCATACGATTGCCAATGGATACCAAGCTGCCTATGCATCAAACATCTCTAGCAATACTGCAACATACAAAAGTGAACAAGGTCAGCCTAATCTTCAACATACACCATCCTTTCTACCAGTACTCCTCTGATCAGTTAAGGATTCCTTTTAAAAGGCACCGTTCTCACTAATAAAAAGGAGTACAGAAATACCCAAGTTACAGTCCACAGAACTCATAAAAGTCAACAAGCTGAAGGCCCCAAGTGAGGACACCTCAGTCCACCTTGGAAGGGAGAAGAAAGGAACCACAAGGTAGGAGGGAGGGAGGCACAGGGGAGGGAGAGAGGATAGGGGTGGAAGAGAGAGGGGAACATGATCTGGTATTGGGTGGGGGAAAATGACTAAAGCCCTGAGAGCCAGCATAAAAAATGGAAACAGGAAACCTCTAGATAAAGGAAGTTGGGAGGACTCTCTAGAATGTACCAGAGACCTGGGAAGTGAGAGATTCTCAGGATTCAAAGGGTGGAACACTAGATGAAATGCCTACAGTTGGGAGAGAGAATTTATTGAACCCATCTCCAGAAGTAAGACTTCCATCAAGTGAAGGATGGGGTTGCTGTCCCACAGTCAAAACTCTGACCCATAATTCTTCCTGTCTGGAAGAACTTCAGGGATGGAAATGGAAAAGAACCCAGGGAAAAGAAAAGTCCAGCAACAGGCTCAAAGTGGAATCTAGCGCAAGGGGAGGCCCCATGATCTAATACCATAACTGAGGCTATGGTGCTCTCACAAAAAGGGACCTATCATGACTGACCTCAAAAAAGATCCAACAAGGGGTTGGGGATTTAGTTCAGTGGTAGAGCACTTGCCTAGCAAGCACAAGGCCCTGGGTTCGGTCCCCAGCTCCAAAAAAATGAAAAAAAAAAAAAAAAGATCCAACAAGCAGCTGAAAGAGTCAGATGCAGATATGTGCACCTAACCAATGAACAGAATCTACTGTCACCTCTGCTGAATTAGGCATAAGCAGGAGGAAGCTGAGGAGGAGGACAACCCTGTAGGAAGACCAGCAGCCTCAATTAACCTGGACCCCTGAGATCTCTCAGACACTGGATCACCAACCAGGCAGCCTACACCAGCTGAGATGAGGCCCCTGACACAGAAGACTCCAAGGTCTGGAGTCAGTCAAAGATGCATCTAACCCTCAAGAGACTGGAGGCCCCTGGGAAATTAGAGGTCTGGTGGGGTGGGCTGGGTAGGGACGTCCAGGAGACAAGGGGAGGCAGGGAAGAGGTATGGGATGTGGAAGAGTGGAGGTGGGCCAGGAGGGGAATAAAATGTGGAGTGTAAAAATAAATAAAAATTTAAAAAAAATTGGCTCTTCCTAGTTTCACCAAAGAGTATCATGTAACTTTTCTATTATTCATGGAGAGTGAAGGATTGGGAATTTAAGCAACATGAATTTACACAGTGTCTGTAGTAAGTGGAACACTGTGTCAGGTATTGTAGAAAAAAGGATCTAGGTTTAGGCCCTGGGATCTGGTAGGGTCTTTTTGGTTGATACTTTTGTTCTTCCTGTGATGTTGCAAACCCCTTTACCTCCTTTATTCCTTTCTCTAACTCTGTCATCAGGGTCATCATGCTCAGTCCAAGTATTAGCTGCAAACATGCTCATTTGTATCAAAAGGGCTCTAGTAGAGGCTCTCAGTAGACAACCATATCAGACGTCTGTCAGCAAACACTTCTTGGCATCTGAAATAGTAACTGGGTTTGGTGACTACATATGGGATGGATCACCAGGTGGTACAGTCTTTTGGGTATATGTCCAGGAGTGGTATAGTTGGGACCTCAGGTAGAACTATGTCCAATTTTCTGAGGAACTGACAGACTGATCTCCAGAGTGATTTCATTCCCATCAACAATGGAAGAGTGTTTCTATTTCTTTACATATCACCAGCATCTACTGTCACCTGAGTTTTTGAACTTGGTCATTCTGACCTGTATGAGGTGGAATCTCAGGGTTGTTTTGATTTGCATTTCCCTGATCACTAAGTATATTGAACATTTCGTTAGTTGCTTCTCAGTCAATTTGTATTTCTCAGTTGATAATTCATTGTTTACCTCTGTACCCCATTTTTAATAGGATATTTTGATTCTCTGTAGTCCACCTTCTTGAGTTCTCTATATATTAGATATTAGCCCTTTATCACATGTAGGATTAGTAAAGCTCTTTTCCCAATCTTTTGGTTGCCATTTTGTCCTATTGACCATGGTTTTTGTCTTATAGAAGCTTTGCAATTTTATGAGGTCCCATTTGTTGATTCTTGATCTTAGTACATAAACCATTTGGTATTCTGTTTAGGAAATTTTCCCCTTGGTCTATGTGTTCCCGAATCTTCGCCACTTTCTGTTCTATCAGTTTCAGTCTATCTGGTCTTATGTGGAGGTCTTTGATCCACTTGGACTTGAATTTTGTACAAGGAGATAAGAATGGGTCAATTTACATTCTTCTACATGCTGATCTCCAGTTGAACCAGCACCATTTGCTAAAAATGCAGTCTTTTATCCACTGGATAGTTTTAGCTCCTTTGTCAAAGGTCAAGTGCCCATAGGTGTGTGGGTTCATTTCTGGGTCTTCACGATTCTTTTTTTTTTTTTTTTCATCTTTATTAACTTGAGTATTTCTTATTTACATTCCCATTGTTATGCCCCTTCCCGGTTTCTGGGCCAACATCCCCTCCCTTCTCTATGGGTGTTCCCCCCATCCTCCCCGTTGCCGCCCTCAACAGTCACCTTCTTGCGAGGATTCAGTCTTAGCAGGTGGGCATCCCCTTCCCACTAGTGTCTTCCTAGGCTATTCATTGCTACTATGAGGTTGGAGCCAGGGTCAATCTATGTATAGTCTTTTGGGTGGTGGCTTGGTCCTGGAGCTCTGGTTTCTTGCCATTGTTGTTTTGTGTGGGGTCTTGAGGCCCCAAGCTTTTTCAGGCCTTTCTCTGATTCCTTCAAGGGGTCCCGTTCTCAGTTCAGTGGTTGCTGCTGGCATTTGCCTAATATTTGCTGTATTCTGGCTGTGTCTCTCAGGAGAGATCTACATCCGGTTCCTGTCAGCCTGCACTTTTTTGCTTCATCCATTTTATCTAATTGGGTGGCTGTATATGGATGGGCCACATGTATGGGCCACAGGCTCTGAATGGGTGCTCCTTCTGCCTCTGTTCTAAACTTTGCCTCCCTATTTCCTCCCAAGGGTATTCTTGCTCCCCTTTTAAAGAAGGAGTGAAGCATTTGCATTTTGGTCATCCTTCTTGAGTTTCATGTGTTCTGTGCATCTAGGGTAATTCAAGCATTTGGGCTAATAGCCATTTATCAATGAGTGCATGCCATGTGTGTTTTTCTGGGTCTTCACCATTCTTAATCATGACTTCCATTCAAACAACACCATTAACAATCTTCAAAAATCACTAGTGGTCTTGAGTTTAAAAGTAGCATTAAACATTTTGCTATTATATTATAATACTAACATTAAACACCACCCATGATACTCTTATTAAAGATTTAAAAAAACAATTTTTTATTGGTCATCAAAACTCATTTGCAAGTCAGCATTTCAAAAGGTTAAAATATGACTCAATAATTTGAATTTAGGGAGAATCTTACACTTCTTTTTCTTTCTATGACAGTCTATTACAAATTCCACCAATTTATATTTTAAGGCCCCAGCTTCCCATGCCTGCCAGCTGTGTCACAGCCTTGAGGAATTATAGCCATTTAATCAGGGTTGAACATTTCCATGCCAACCTTCAAGCAGTGATGTTGTGTCCATGGTTTTGCTAGTGATGGATGAACCTACTTACTGCCCTGCTTCCTGCATGACAGTACTTTAGAAGTCCGAAAAACCTTCACATTTCTCAACATATCACATTTTAGCAATACAATGACCTTCCCATATTTTTTCAGCTGTTCATAGCCAATAGCTCATTATTTCCCAAAATACAGTGGAAGGTGATCAACAGATACTCAGCTCGTAGGTATGCAGTATATCCTGGCCAAAAAAATTGACCACAAGAGATCTCAGAGACTTTTGGATGCCTAAGTCTCCAGAGCTATGAGAAGCAAAGATTTGGTTTTCCAAATAACTCATTCTATCTTTAGTGTAGCACTTAAGAAGTATGACTATCTCCTGCTTCTTTCTGCTTTCAAACTGTGGGTCTGCCATCTCTTTTCATCACACTTCTCTAGGGATAGCCCAGACTTTTTCTGAAGCAAAACATATTTTTCATTTGGACTGTAATCAAACATGTGTTGTTTTGTTTTGAGTTGGTGTGTCTTGGTTTGGTTTGATTTGGTTTTTCATTCTGCAAGAGGCCTTCGTTCATATACTATCTCATATTTAATTCAGCCACATAATTCCAAAGTGTTTTTAGTGTTTTACTTTTTTTTTGTTTCAGCTCAATACCCCAATTCATGTACTAGCTTCCTAACATGCAAAAGAAGCACACAGAGGTAAATCTGTAGAAATTTACAATAATCAGGATTCACAAGGCAGATGGTATGTATTATTCACTATTGCACACTCGAGGGGATATGCAGCACAATTATCTCCATAATGCAGAAGAGTTGACTGAAGATGCTGGACCTCAACTGGGCTATCGATGGGACACACAGTGATGACGCTCAGCCTGGTGTTAGAGCTGTTTCCTTATTACTGTCCACAACTCAACAGAGCCTATAAGCAGAAAGTTTTCTAAACTGGCCTCAATAGTCATTCTTGCTCTAGAGACAAACTCAGACAAACAGTCTTTCATGGTTTTGTTTTTTGTTCTTTCTTCTCTGTATGTGTGTGTGTGTGTGTGTGTGTGTGTGTGTGTGTGTGTGTTGCTTTTGATTTTTTTTTGGCATTGTTGTTGTTTAGTTGGTTGGGTTATTTTTGTTGTTTTTTGTTTGGTTTTGTTTTGGGGGTGAGGTGGGAAGAGCGTTCTATGAATAGCTTCTTGCCCCAAGACAAATAATATCAGGTGCATGAAGCAAAATGATGCAAATGAACTCAAAATTCTTGCCATAGCCACCTTATGGATGGCTTTTCTTCTAGTTGTTTCTGTTAAAGAGACAAGAATTAATAGTGTTTATCTGGTCTGGAATGAAGGCTTCATCCCCCTTAGTAATTCCAGTTGACTGAAGTTTGTTACATAAACAAATATGTTCTAGAAAACTGAGTCTATATTAGCACTCTGCAGGAATGTGTGGTTACCTGGAAATAGTATCCTTTGTTTTATTAACAGAAAAAGAGGAAGCATGGGTCAGGATATCTAGCCTCTCTATACACAACTTGGAAATAAAAGTAACTTAGGGAAATGTGGGAAAGATGACACTTACAGTCGTTCTTTAGAGACTCCTGTGTTTTCCACTGGTTTTTCACCATGTCTGTGGTGTCTGCTATACTTTTAATTAAGCTAAAAGATACAGAAAAAGAAAAGTCATTGTTAAGACCCCAAGCAAAACAAAAATTTTCAATTAAATCATTGAAAAAAATTCAAAAGATGCTATTTTATGTCCAAGGTCCTGGCCTTAAAACTGAAGTGGGTATATAAATAACCTAAGAAGTTTATTTCAAATGTGGGTACCTTGTTTCCCCCAAAATAGATTTGAGTTAGCCTCAAAGGTCAGGAGCAGACAGAGCTACCTTCAGTGGGTAGCATATCTAATACCACTGAGGCAGGGGGACTTGAACCATAATGTAAGCAGCACTCACTATTATTAACTCCGATAATAACTTTTCCAGGAGCCCCGATAGAACCTGATAATAGCTGGAGTAGCTGTCCTTTTCTGTCTCCCAGTTCTGATCCTCTTAAATTAACAAGTCATTGGGGCATGAATTGGGGGACACATCTTAACCCTGTGATTCACTAGAACAGATGTAGTTCTCAGCTCAGTGTGGCATTTTCTCTTATTGTTTAGTTGATTCATTTCATTATTTATGTATGCATTTTCCCTCTGTCCCCCATGCTACAGAACCATGAATTATTTATAAAGCCGAATTTTTGTCATCTACTTATTTAAATTGTCCTCTTGAGCAAGCCTATTCACAGGTCTAGGTGTCTATCTATTATAGTGATTCATGACGGTGATGAACATAACAGCCACCACCATTAGCTAAGCCACACAGCACCTACTGTTTTCTGAGTGCTTTTCCACTTTATTTAGTTCTCATAACAGTTTAGTTAGGGCATCAACAGAGGCAGAAGGAGGATTGTGGGCAGACCTTACTACTAGAGGTCACTAAATGTGTTAAGAAAAAAAAAATTAAATGGCCACTGAGCACACATCCAATCAAACCAAGCCTGCTAATGCTACTGGGTGTTAAGACATAGTCACTCGACATTAATCATCCCCGTATATGAATGAGGTGCTTGTGTGGAAAATTAGTTAATTTATAACCAAACAGACGTCTCCCCCTGAAACGTCACCTTCACTCCTTATGAGACAGAAGGGGGGTTATATTTCTTCCTTCCTTCCTTTCTTTCTTTCTTTCTTTCTTTCTTTCTTTCTTTTTTCTTTTACCTTTGTGTCTAACTTTCTTTTTCTTAAAATCCAACCAGTTATAGGCTTCCAGCCTGTCTAGGGAAGAGTGATCATTTGCTCTCTAAAACTTAACCCCAGGCTTAATTATTATGCAAAGTGTAGTGTATTGCTTATATAGGCAAAAGTAATTTAAAATTATGCTGTATTGACTTTCTTCAAAAATTTACATTTCTAACCTAGATGCTTGCTTTTCTTAAAGACATTTATCACTTTTACATAATCAACTAGATTTTCCCAAGACTATGTCCTTCATCCTTCATCCTAACTGAATCCTAACTAGATCGAGCTTAATAACTATAAGTGATATATTCCTCCTGTTAAGAGACACTCTTGAGTTCCTCACTTCAACCTCAACCTGCCTCTGATATGGAAGAGTTATTAAGTAATTATAGAGCTTGGTCAAGGTCACTGCTCTTGATTACCAAACGTAGTGGACGCTTTTTGAAAGTAGTACAGGTTCACAGCTACATCCAGACTACTAAGACACTGGTCCCTTGATTTCCTTTGTTAGCAGATTGAGATATTTTTTTCCCTGACTATGATGGATTAGTAGAAAAATTAACACATGCAAATATGCCATCATTCTAGAACCCTTTACAACTAGGACTGGGAAGGCAAGGAAGGCACAGAGATTCAGACTTGCCCTGGAGTCTCATCATGGAGAGCGCTGAGACTGGGAACACCACTGTAGATGACATCAGATTATTGTTGTTATTGTTATTATTAGTTATTATTATTGTTATTATGAGTGGGGCTTCTTTTCAAAGTGAACAGCAGTTAGCATAAATTCACAGCTTGAAAGATCTAGAACATAAGTATCTATGCAGTTCTTGTCCCTAAACAAAATATCTGTACCCCTCCCACCAAGCTTATGGAACATAGAAGAAGATGAGGGTAAAAGTCTTAGACACAGAGGTTGGAGCTGAAGAATGAAAAACATCATCTCCTCAGAAAATGTGACCATTGAGCTCATAAGTTTGCTTCTGCTTTGGGTTAAATGAGCACAAAATGCTACTGTTGTTTTATGGAGAACAGGGGAGACTCTCATGAGCTTTGCTCTCTACCAAAATGTAGTTAAGGGCTGATGAGAAAAAGAAAAGGCCTCTGGAAAATTGTCCAGGTTATGGTACATAACTTCCCACTCATATTCATTCAAGTACTTCTAATAAACTCAGTGGGAAAGGAAACAAGCAAGTAAACAGTAAAGAAAGAATGGAAGGAAGGAAGGAGGGAAGAAAGGGAGGAGGAAGGAAAGAAAGAAAGAAAGAAAGAAAGAAAGAAAGAAAGAAAGAAAGAAAGAAAGAAAGAAGAAAGGAAAGAAGGAAGGAAGGAAGGAAGGAAGGAAGAAAGAAAGAAAGAAAGAAAGAAAGAAAGAAAGAAAGAAAGAAAGAAAGAAAGAAAGAAAGAAAGAAAGAAAGAAAGGGAGAGGCTCAAAGACAAAAGAAAGAGAAGGGAACTTAAGAGTAGGAGAAGACTGGCTAGAAAAATATTTTTTTGAGCAGTGGGGATGTGAAAGTGTAAAGAGTTAAAGCTCAGGATTTATATGTGAGAAACTGTTAAAAATAAAGGGAAATTAAAGAAAGAACATTAGTAGATGCTTTCTTATGGAAAATACAACCTCAATTTTTTAATAGCAAGATCTGTTAAGAATCAATTACATTTCCCTACATAACAGCATCTGGGTAGACAGAGCAGTGCTTCCTCTAGCACCATAGGCCACATTTGAAACGATTTTATGTTGAAAGCAGCAATCTAGTCTCTGAGGAATTTAAACATGGTTGATCAGATATTTTGTAATAAAAAACCCTGATAATCTTAAAGGATACAAGCTCTCTGTCTGTTTGTCTGTCTGTCTGTCTCTCTCACAAATACACACACACACACACACACACACACACACACACACACACACTTGATCAACTACACAAATGTCTTTTATTGACTGACATAAGCAGTGATACCTGGAGAGATGTCATGTTGGTCCACGTCATACTTACATTTATTTTAACTTTGTATATAATTTATATTGGTCAAAAGATTTACAATTTTTATATTTGTATTTCAGAATAGTAGACCAAACAATAGGCTTACTCTCAGAGTATTGTCACATCCATCTCATTGTCTTTTGTCCATTCATTCTCTTCCCATGCTGTCCTCAACCCAACTAATTCTCTCTTTCCATGGTTAGGAGTTAAGTCTCCCTTCTGCTTCCATTTAAATGTCCTCTGTCGCTCTTTGCATTTTCTTTCTTCTTTAAGATTATTTCCTTCTTTCTCATAGTCCATTTTCTACTTTTATGACTGACAAACATGTGGTCCTTGCACTTGCACAAGTGCATGTGCACACACACAACCATACACACAACCACCTGGGCTCTCGTGGCAGGTGTAGGATTGCCTCCCCTCCCTACCCTAGTCCTGCTTCTCTTGGGTGCACACAGCCCTGTATCCCACCTTTGCCACACCAGAGGAAGTTATGTGGCCTGGTACTCACATTAAACTTCCTTTCTCCTTATAAGGTCATTTCTAGCATGACATTCTCATAATAATGAGGCATCCCTAGCATCTTGACCCTAACCAATGATGTACCCTCACCCAAAAGCCCTTATCTGCCACCCAAACGTTTAAATGACCTTTGTTTCCCTAACTAAATGAACTATCTCACTGAAGCTGCCTCCTGAGAGTCTTTTTCTTACCATGCTCACCCACAGCCTTCAGTCTCTTTGGTTCCATCCAGCCCAGCTTCTCCTCTAAGGATCCACCAGTTATTATCATGGGCCACTCATGCGACTACAGATGGAGAGGCAGCACCTGAATACCAGGGTGATGCAACTACATGCAGTCACAGAGACAGCCAGACACTCACAGAGGAAGGGGAAGGTTTAAGGATTTTCCTCTGCCCAGGAGACCTTTTGATTGACCCTGCTTAATTTGCCTCCCAAGATGAGGGCTAGCAGTCTGGTTTTTATTTTTGTTTGTTTGTTTTGTTTTTTGTTGTTGTTGTTGTTTTTTGTTTTTGTTTTTTTTTTATTTTGTTTTATTTTTTTTTTTGTCTTCTCTCTGTACTTTAAGTTTTACCCGTCACAGTGAACTAGTTATAGTGAAAGGAGCAGTTGACAATCTTCTGACAACTTTTAAATTTGGTAATCCTTTGGCATTGCAGAAAGCCTGAAGCCCCTGTCCAGACCCTAACAGCTCACTTGGGCATTGGTCCAAATCCCTATTTTCTTCTCTCACTGAGAAAGAAAAATGTACTGCTGGCAAACTTAAATTAAAAGTCCTGTTGCCTCTCTGGTTTCTCTGAAATTTAAGGCAGGTTTGAGTCTAGGCTTTTTGGGAACTTCTGTGAACTCACTCACCAGAATGTTTACCTTGGCCCTTATCACACACTCATGTTCCATACGAGAAAATCTTCATTCTCCTGTGCTAGTCCCAGATCAGAGGTACAAAATATTACTCAGAATTTTGGCATTGAATTTTGACCCAAAGGGAAGTTTCGTCACCTTTTGTGAGGAGTCTGGATACAGCTCCTCGATGGTGATGTGGTCCTCATGATGCCTTACAGGACCAAGCCATCAAGAAGAATGCCTGAAAGCAATACCTCCCTCCCTCCATTTTCTGCCAACCATTAATGTCATCCATCAATTCATGTGCCCTTGTAAACTGGAGCCCACGGAGGGTGCTGCTCCCTACTCAGATGGGTGGGGGACATGGAGCAGGGGTAGGTACAGGGGCAGGGGCAGGGGCAAGGGCAGGCACAGAGGCACAGAGGGGCAGAGGGGCAGAGGGGCAGAGGGGCAGGGGAAGAGGGGCAGAGGACAGAGGCAGAGGCAAAAAATGGCCGAGCATGGATTTTTGAAACATCAAGGCCTACTCTCAGTGCCCTGCCTTCTCCAACAAGGCCACACTTCCTAACCCTTCCCAGTAGTTTCACTCTGTGATCATAAAGTACTACTCAAATATATGAGTCAATGGGGATCATTTTTAATCAAACCACCACACACAGCTAAGTCTTTCCAAACTGTTGCTTTCTTGTTATATTTTGAAAGGATTGAGAACCTTCGGTTTCCAAAACTTGTCATACCTTCCATAGTTTTCATTAACTATATCAATAGCCAACCATCTCCCCTTCTTCATAACCTGGTTTGATCTTAACTTGAGTAAAGTGCCTCTTTTCACATCACAGGTGTTTTACTATTTTATTGCCCTTGATTACATTTTCTACTGATTGGATTGTCAGATACACAGCCAAGTCCTCTTTTTCACCTTCTTCCTTTGTGTTAGGTGATAATTCCCAAGGCATTTTATTTTCATTTAAATGATCATTCTTTTGAGCTTTTGAGAAACAAAATTCCTCTCCTCACTCCGGTACACTACGAGTAGCTGAACACATACAAAAACAGACAAACAGAGGATACTCCGAACAAATAAAACAATAAATAAAAACAAGATATTGGGTCAACATAACAAACAAACTATGATATAAGTTAATGTTTGGTCTTTACAAATTAATAGCAGCAAAGCAGTAATCTCAGCACTTTTTGGGAATGGAGACAAGAATCTTCCACAACATAAAAACAGAATATCAAAAATGACAAAAAATATTGGGAAAGAAGAGCAAACAGAAGTAAAAAGAGCATGACTAGTCAGTGAGTATATTTTAGAAAGAAAAGAAAGCCATAGGGAATTCTGCTCTCGGGGGCATAAAGGAAGTTATATTTTCAGAGAAGATTTTTTATTTTCTAGTACTTTGACCAGATTAAAACGATCCATTTGTGTCAGGGAGGATAGAATAAATTGAGTTGATGTGAGAAAGAAATAAAAATGGACATCAAGGGCTTGGAATTGGAGAGTTGTGGTCCAGAGGGACATTTATTGCCTCCTACTCATAGACAAATGAAAGAAGGTCCAGAAATGTGGGTAGTGTCTGGAGTTTAAAGGCATGGGTGGGGACTCTGTACCTCTCATACCTAATTTTGAATCTGCTAAAGTTCTCTCTGGCATTCATTCCATAGATTAATACTGTGGGAAAGAAGAGAAGTACATAGAGAGACCCATTGATAAAAGTAGTGCAGTTATCAATCCCTTGTGTTTGAGAAGACAAACACTTAACGCTATTAAATTGATGCAGAGCCATACAACTCATTCTCCACGATATACATACACCCCTGAGAACCCGTAGTGGAAGCATGGCATTTGCTTTCATTAGTTTCAATAGCCAACAAGTAACAATTGTTAACCATCTCTTGCTCTATTTCCCCCACAAAGAAATGAAAGGGAAACATGTGCTAGGAATGGCTTGATTTGACACTGTTGGCAGGGGAGCTTGCAAGGAGAAAAAGCAAAGAACAGGCAAGTCCAGAAAGAATCTATAATTAAGCAACATGACAAGTCGTTCAAAGGAACTAATCTTGTTCTTACCAACATCCTTGCCAGCAACCTGTCCAGTGTAGCTGAGGCATACAGAGGAGCCCAGTGTGATCAAGAATATCCTACGTGTCACCTCTAAGTCCAAAGACTCAAGAATAAGGACATGAATGCTTTAGAAACTTAAAAAAATGGAAAAGGAAGGAAGGAAGGAAGGAAGAAAGAAGGAAAGAAAGAAAGAAAGAAAGGAAGGAAGAAAGAAAGAAAGAAAGAAAGAATACTATGACATCAACCCTTCTATACTCTTCCCACACATCCTAGCAACAGAGTTCAAAGTGGTCATCCTGACTTATACATATCCTCCCCACTGATAAAAGTGAATCTCCTGTGGTCATGATTGAAACTTTAAGCACATAACTTATGCCAACGGGACCATAAAACAATGAAATTTTATGCACTTGAACTTTTATGACTTATAGGTAGTCACTTCTAGGGACAGGCAGTAGGAAGGCAGATAGGTCTTCACTTACTCCATGTTTAATGTGTATATTAAGCATTGGGGTTTAGTTTCTCAGCTCCCTCCCTCTATTGCACAATACAGTTAGGTCACTGGTCAATGCCTAATGGACTATATAGAGAAATGAAATTGTTTGATAAATTGATGAAAGCTTCCTCCTTGTCGGCAAAGGAATCATCCTAAGGTTTATTTTGGTCTGTCTAGAATAATCTATCATTTTTTGAAGTAAGATATCAAAGAAGCATCAGTAAAGAATGGGCCCAGGAAATGTGCTGTCCATTGATACTTCCTTAAGTCCAATAAAAATTCGTTTTATGAAAAAAAAAGACTCTTAAATAAAGATAAAGATTCAAACACTAAATATGATATTTTAAATGTTTAGATTAGTAAAAATATTTTGTTTTTTATATTGAATGGCTTAATTTTGAAAACATGATTATCTCCAGTTGTAAATACTTATCAACAAAGACTAACCATTTTCTTAATATATGAAAATAATTCAATACTCTCCTTGTTTTGTTATGTCAACCAGCCCTCACACTGGGTGACTTCACAACACTTCAATAGAATTCAACTCCTTTGTTCCGTTGAACTCTGAGGGTGGATCATTGTCAGCTCTTTCTCACCTCATGCCCTGTAAAGTAGAATGGGGTCTACTGCTTCACGTAGCATTAAGTCCATTGTGTCACGTGTTTAAAGAGAAGTCACATAATTCACATGAGGTGGCGTTTAAAGTTGGTCAAGTTTGGGACACATACAATGTGGGATCAATGGTTAGACAGGTAAACTACCATCCCATGGGCGTTCTGAAAGGAATTAATGTTGAAAATGTTCTAAATCTTTAATTTTTGAGATAACCACAAAAGTTAAATAAGTAGCATGTAAAAAAATATTAAGTATCTCTCTTTTCGCCTGAGCTTAAAATGTTTTGTTTTAATTTTGAGTGAGGCAAGAGGTGAAATAGACAGCTGTGTCTGCCTTTCATATACCTCCATAGTCTTCCTGCATTCCAATAGATCACATATGTAAAGAATCAAGTGTGAGAAATTGTTGATTTAGATATTATCATCTCTTTTAAACCTCTTCTTTACAGGGTTCCTAGAAACATCCCATTGAGATACAGGGTTCCAAAGTCTGTAACCAACGTCAGGCAGTGGAACTGTTGCTCTCCCCTCTCCTAAGAAGATGACTGAGCAGTACCGGTATGTTTCCTAACCAAATTTTTAAAAATAATTCTTGATTAATAATTTTAAATTTTGAAGTTGTATTAGCAAAACAAAGAGAACTGGGTTCTATAATTACATATCACCCTTTGTGAGGAAGAATATGTGGGGATGTGAGTCAAAAAGAAAACTCAAAGCACAATAACCTATCATGCCAACTTTCCATCTCTTTCTCACTCAAAATAAAAAAAAATTAAGCTCAGCTGATAGGAAAGACACTTAATATATTTTATAATGCTATTTATTTAAATCTGTGGTTATCTCATAAATTTTAAACTTGAATATTTAAAAAAATTTGCAAGCCTAATACCTTCCACAAAGCTCATGTGGTGGGAGTTTATATATCTAAGCATTGATCCCATATCCTCTGAGTTTAAAACTTGATCCCTTTTAAATGCCACCTCCTGTGAATTCTGTCATACGGAATGGGTGACAAATTAAGAAGAAATTGGATATTATGTGAATGACTTTTTTCAAATCCATAAATACCATTTGAGGGTAGTAATTTATAAAAATAATTTCTTCATCGTTTTCACTGACAAAAAGAATTTATTTGTTTTTGGGGAATACACTTTATTTTCTGGAGCAATATGAACTACACAGAGGAAAGAAGAAAGGATTCCCAAAACTATATTCCTACCCGGCCCATAAAATCTTTTTCCTCTTTTCTATAAAATTGGTACATTTTGTGGAATCATCAATCAATGTTGACATCATTATCTTCTGATATATATATATATATATATATATATATATATATATATATATATAGATAGAGAGAGAGAGAGAGAGAGAGAAAACAGGAGAGAGAAAATGGAGAGTGCTATATATATTCATATGTATATTCATACATAGTCATGTACGTGTGTGTGTGTAGACTCTAAAGGAGACACACAAAGATAGAGAGACAGATACATATATGATAGATAGATAGATAGATAGATAGATAGATAGATAGATAGATAGAGATTTTGACACAAAATTGCAACTGAATTAAGTCTCTAGTTGGCTCCTAAGTGGCATCAGGAAAGTACATATGAGACTGCTGCAAACCAGGCTGTGAGGAGTCCATTTGTGTATCAAAATATGATGTATTAAGGACAAGGATGGTTGACACATGGCTTAGGAATCTTGACATATTGCAGAGCTGCAATGTGCCCTTCAGACAGAGATGCAAAATGATACTACCTATGTCTGCACAGTGGGGACCAAGGCTAATCACACACACACACACACACACACACACACACACACACACACACTCACACTTTCAAGCACACACACACGTGTAGGAGAGAAACAGAGATGGGGGTACCAACCCTCCATTCCAATGTTATACAAAATAGATTTACTGTCTTAAAATACTCTGAACATAATTTCATTTTTACAACTCTATCACCCTTGAAATCCTCATTCTACCCGAGAATCTAGAAGAATCATGAATCTGAGTCAGAGGTAGCACCATGGCATTAATTTCTAACAATCTGTTCTTAGAGAAGAAATATTCTGGTTATGAAATATTTAAGATAAAGTAAATCTATCACCAATCTATTGCACTTGAAGGTCAAAATTTAGGTTGATGGAATATACTGAAAATTGTGAGAACATGTCTGAAATTTACAACCCAGTATAGCTATTGACTTAATTTGAACACTCTATGTAACAGTGGTACATAGATGTTATTTTTATGATAATATATTTTTTTCTTCTCCAGACACTCTCTTTATCTCCTATAGCAAAATAGTTTAATGTCTTTGTTTTTGTTATTGGCAGGAGGAAGTACATGCAATGATTTTAATAACCCAGCCAAGCATGAGCACTCCTGCCATTCCCCTTTGTTCCTTCTTATGATTAAGACACAGGCGTCTTCTTCTGTTTCACCCCTGGCTGTTTCCATAGGTTACAATCATGTGATCATGTGATAGGTACCATGCTTCTCTTACTGCTCTGAGCACTGCTAACATTTGATTTAAAAATGTTTGTCCACCATTTTAGAAGTCTTATTCCTAGTGTACAGTGAATAGTTAGCTTCAGACGGCAACTTTACACAATTCAGAGTCACCCAGGAGGAAGAAAACCTTAGTGAGAAATTATGTCAGTTAGACTGGCCTATGCCCAAGTGTTTGCAGAATTTGTGTAACTGAAAATTAAAGGCTGCGGGACAGCCTAAAATACGTGGTACCCTAAATAGTGAGACTGGACTCTATAAGGAAGGCAGGTGATAATGACAATGGGACCATGCCAGTAAGTAACCCTACTACTTTCCACTGAAGTTTTTACCTGTAAGTCCATGGCTGCAGCATCTGCCTGTTCTCTCTCTCTCTCTCTCTCTCTCTCTCTCTCTCTCTCTCTCTCTCTCTCTCTCTCATCTTTATTAACTTGGGTATTTCTTACATTTGGTTATTATTCCCTTCCCTGTTCCGGGCCCAACATCCCCTAACCCCTCCCTCCTCCCCTTCTCTATGGGTGTTCCCCTCCCCATCCTCCCCTCATTACCAACAATCACTTCCCCCAACAATCACTTTCACTGAGGGTTCAGTCTTGGCAGGAGCAAGGGCTTCCCCTTCCACTGGTGCTCTTACTAGGATATTCATTGCTACCTATGAGGTTAGAGCTCAGGGTCAGTCCATGTATAGTCTTTGGGGAGTGGCTTAGTCCCTGGAAGCTCTGGTTGGTTGGCATTGTTGTTCATATGGGGTCTCGAGCTCCTTCAAGCTCTTTCAGTCCTTTCTCTGTTTCCTTCAACGGGGGTTCCTTTCTCAGTTCAGTGTTTTGCTGCTGGCATTAGCCTATGTATTTGCTGTATTCTGGCTGTGTCTCTCAGGAGCGATCTACATCCGGTTCCTGGCAGCCTGCACTTCTTTGTTTCCTCCACTTTATCTAATTGGGTGACTGTATGTGTATGGGCCACATGTGGGGCAGGCTCTGAATGGGTGTTCCTTCTGCCTCTGTTCTAAATTTGCCTCCCACTTCCCTCCAAGGGTATTCTTGTTCCCCTTTTAAAGAAGGAGTGAGGCATTCTCATTTTGGTCATCCTTCTTGAGTTTCATTTGTTCTTGGCGTCTAGGGTAATTCAAGCATTTGGGCTAATAGCCACTTATCAATGAGTGCATACCATGTGTGTTTTTCTGTGATTGGGTTACCTCACTGTCTTCTCTTAATGATGCTTTTGGGTATGCAGTTTGTAACAACAACATAAACATACTAGAACTAAAAATTGCACCAGAAGATTGAGGTACTGTCACAGATATTACTCTGTTGATTTGGAGAGAATTATGGAAGCATTTCTAACTCTTGAGTTGTAAAATACAGTGGGAGCTTTGCTTATATTGTTTCTGAGTGAAGCAAGACTGTTAGAACTCTTGATGTGACATTTTAATTAAGATTCTATTGATGTAAAAACCTTTTGTTTTATACTGGGACAAGATTGGTTCACTGGAGTTGAAAGATAAGCTGTTATTAAGAGATCAGCAACAGAAACATTTACATAAGTCTCCTGGAAAATAGTTTCTCCAGGTTGGGACACACAAGGTGTTGTCCAGACAAACAAAAGATAAGATCTTAAATCATCATCTGAACTCGGTAATGTATGAGAATTATACATGGTACTCATATGATGACATAAAAGTTGTAGAATTGAAGGAACAGAGAAGAGCAAGGACACAAATGTGTGGAGGGAAGCTGGCAAGAGCCTAACAAACAAGCTATCTTGAGGATGGCCGAACAGTAGAGCTATTCAAGGCTTTTGGAGATTGAAAGTACATGAGTGAGGCACAGACATCAGAATTTAAGCTATAAGGTACACCAAGACTGCTGAACTACAATTTTGCTTAAATATCATTGTTTGAATGCCCTAAAATTGTTCCCTGTAGAGATAAGAAAAGTGTATACTTTGTTTTACTTCTTTTTTTTTTTTTTTTTTTTTTTTTGCAAAGAGCTCCAAAATTAGAAACCTTGAGTGTTTAGCCCTTGGTCCTGCCAAGGCTGGACCCTCAGTGAATGGAATTCTGTGGGGAGGGCGGTAATGGCGGAGGATTGAGACCCATATAGAATGGAAGGGGAAAGGGTTAGGGGGATGTTGTCATGGAAACAAGGAAAGGGAATAACATTTGATATGTAAATAAGAAATACCCAATTTAATAAAGTTGGGAAAAAAGATGCATTAAATATTTTATGTATTGGAGTTTTCAAATACTGTAACATTTAAGCTTGTACATATTTGATGTTATGGCATAAATGTGCAATCTTATGGCTGAGGAATGAATGAATGGGTATAGATATAATAAAAATTATGATAGTATGTCAAAGTTGACAAAGAGTGCAATGTGATGAGTTGGCTTGTAAACTTGATACAACTCAGATTTACCTGGGAAAAGGAACATCAAATAAGGAACTCCCTAGACCAGATTGGACTGAGGTCTTATGCTTGAGTCAAAGTTTTAATTGCTAATCAATTTAGAAGGGCTCAGCGCACTGCGAGTGGTACTCTCCATAGGTTAGTGGCCCTGTAGTGTATACTGTGATGTATCACTGACTAGAGGGAGCAAGCCAGTGAGTAGCCTTTCTGCTTTTTACTTTAGATCTTGCCTCTAGGTACCTGTCTTGAGTTGCAAACCTTAATAATGAACTATACTGTCTACACTGAAATAAACCATTTCCTCTACAAGTTTGGTCAGAGTGTTCACAGCAACAGACAATGAATTGGCATAGTGGAACATGGGTAATTCTGTTTAATTTACTGACTGTTCCCAGAGATATGCCAACAAATGTCTATCTACCTGATATTGAGAGGGCAGTGGAAGACTGAAGGAGCAATTCTATTTAATTCCTACCATGTTTATGAGTCCACATCCAGGAACATTGATGAGTGATTGCTTCTAGGACCTGGCTAAGTGGTTACTTACAGAGCATGCCTAGAGCTATTTACAGGGACATAGGTATGAGGTTTCTCCCAGAATCATAGCTGAGGAGTTACATATAAGGGAATGAGAAACTTACGTTCAACTGCATCACTGAAGAAAAGTATGTCAAGTCTTTGAGGAGGGAGGTGGGAGAAAGGAGACTGAGTAGTCTGAACTACATGGTCCTCCTGAGCCCTTTAAGCTTCCCTTACCTACCAATGACGAAGTTGACTAGCCCTGGTCTTATGAGGTGTTATTGATGACAGTCAAAGCTACTCTGACTTCAAGATGGCTAAAATCATGTAATGCCAACATTGCTTGGAGGAGAACATCTTGTAATATTTTTTCTGGTTTAAATGAATTAAGTTCAGGATATATAAGTTGTCTGTTTAACAACTGTTCTGATTAATCTTCCATTTTTATCACCCTGCCTATCATAATAAACAGGTCGAAGCCTTTCATAAAATTTCAAGATTCCCAAAACGTCTGCTTTCTATCTGCTTAAAATGCATATGAAAAGGAGCACTTGATCCCAAACCATGTGCCTTGAATCAAGTGGAAAGCTGGAGTTTATGACACAACTTTTCTAGAGGCTTTCTTGCGTCACCTTCACACCTTCGAACTTGTCATAAGCAGATGGTCTCCAAACTGAATACCCTTCTGTGCCTTGCCCCACGTCTGTTCTGTGCAACCTGTTTCCATAAGTGGTATCCTTCCTCTGCCTATAAACTTATGTTGTTAATTATTGAGGCAAATATTAAAAATTATCATTGATCTCCTGGACCTGTTTTTCCTAAGGAAACTTTTGGCCAGGTTCCCTCACCATGATTTCACTGACTTTTTAACAGAGATTAATTGTGTGTGTGTGCTACACCAGCTTATCAGCTCATTTGAAGCTATTTCTTGAACCAGTACCAATCACTAAAATGTGGTATGGTCTTGTGGGACTTATACTAATCCACAGGAGAGCTGAGCTTCTATATTTCCAGAATTGAGTGTCCAGTTTCTCGTGTCCTAACAAGATCAGAGACATAGGACTAATCTGTGACAAACAACAGTGACTATTCGTGCAGGCAATTATGGGCTAACAATGGTGAAGTGATACTAAATATTCACAAACGTTTTCCAATAACTACTTACTGGCCTGTCAACTTAAGCAATAGTTACAGTTAACCAGAAACATGCTCGTATTCCAACCTGTATTTAAAATTTTGGTTGCCTTTCTCCCTGTATATCTAAACAAATGATTATACTTTTATCTACTGAAACTGTCCTGTGTTCTGAGCCCTTTTTAAAGATGCATAAATATTTACTAATAAGCATGAGACAGCCATTCTACCTCTATATCTCTAATAGAAAGAAGTTACTCACCTTGCAAATATGGACCCAGAGTGTTGATCTATTCACAGCAACTTTTGCGTGTGTGAGTTATTAGAACAGGAGTTTTCAGCAGCTTTCTTTGAATAATCTGAACCATGCTTTCTTGCAGATGGAAAAGAGAACATATGGACTATTGTTTTGTGTTACTAAAGTGAATACGCTGGTTCCCATGAGATCCAGAGTAACAATTATTTCAGGTTATAGTGGTGACAAGAGTTATAGTTTGTCCCATAACAATATGGTATGTATGTATCTCTAGGAACTTACTTTTTTTTTTGACTTTCTGTGTCTGTTGAAACTGTGACATTTAATGGGACATTGTCCAAGCTTTTGCAGTAATACTCTAATTAACTCACATTTCCCCGGGGATTCTATCATTACAGATAGAAGTTGTATTTCACGCACTAATATGAAACTCTATAACCACAGGTTGAGAAATCTAAGCTTCACGTCAACAATTTAGTTCAGTATTCATGTGTCATTAATGGGATAAGGCAGGTGTCGAAAGGTCTTCAAGTTCCTTTGCTGGTTAGCTACCAACACTTTTAACGCAAGGTATTTATTTCTGAATCCCTTGGAGAAATAAACAGTAATTGGAAAAAATGGAATTTTAGAGCTAAGAAGAGGCCTTGGAAATAACAAGCATAAATATAAATGTTTCTCAAAAATAACTGTCTTATTTAATGGAATATGGAGAGATTCAGTGATGAAGTTGACCATACTATGCCTAAAGTAGTGGAGTCTTTTCATGTTGTCATCTGAACATCCCGGTAAGTGAGGAAAACCTCTCACAGACATGGTACTAGTTCCTAGGATCACATAACTGAGATACTGAGATCAAGACTAGATCTCTGAAGGCACGCCATGTAACGCAGTGCTGTTTGGACCACACCAAAAATCTATAATACAGGTTTAGCCACAGCAACTAAACCAACTCTTGGGAAATCTACATCTATATGTCCATTTGAAGTTTATTACCTTAGTATATTTAGGATGAGTCTACCACAGTGGATAAGGCATTTCTCTTTAGATTAAAAACTACATCTTACAATCTGAATTCCAATGCTAAGAATAGCTTTATTTTTGCTGTCATACCAAGTTTTAATTAAATGAAGTTTCTCTTTTCTAAACCCACACAATATCCTTGATTTCACTTATTTAAAATATTCAGTTCTGGTGCATTTGAATTCCTCAGGTCTCCATAGCTCAGAAAAGTCTCCTGCACACTTGTTGATCATCATTCAGGTAATTCCTAGTTGACTACTACAGTGTTTACTGGGAATTTCAGTCTTCATCACAGCTTGGGGAGTCTCTTAAGTAAGAAGTGTTGATCTCTATCTTGCAGATAACAAACTGAACTGAATTAGATGGTACAAAGTGCTATCTTCGGTGAGTTTCCTATGTCTCTCCTGTTACCATCTATGTCAGGATTTCCATATGGCAATATTAAATATATCATGGTTACTTTGTTTGGTGGATGGGAAGATTAAGAGATGAATTTTTAGTTAAGCGCGTTCGCTGTTTTTCCAAAGGATCTGAATTTAGTTTCAAGCACATTGATCAGGATGTTCACAATTGCTTCCAAATCTGACTCCACACGATTCAACACTTCTGGCCCTGAGGGAACTGCTTTCGGGTGCATTTACACAGGAATACACATGCACATATTTCAAACTAAATAAATCTGAATAAAAATAATTGTATTCTGAAAACTTCTCGGTGCATACTTCATGTTATCCTCTAGTAAAATAGGAACAGTTTTGCATACTAATAATTAGACTTTTTATTTATTGTCATGTAATAT
Source organism: Rattus rattus (assembly GCF_011064425.1). Classification (NCBI taxonomy): domain Eukaryota; kingdom Metazoa; phylum Chordata; class Mammalia; order Rodentia; family Muridae; genus Rattus; species Rattus rattus. Next base: position 108,989,409 of record NC_046160.1, on the reverse strand, counting down.
TAAATTTTGACTGAATATGTGATAGTGTATGTCCCATAGAATCTTCATGTTTCTTTGAGTGATAACAGAGAAGCAAGAAGAAATTCTGCAAAAAACATCTGCAAAATTCTGCAAAAAATTAAATTCTGCAAAAAAAAATCTCAATTTCAGTAATCTCTTTAAACTTTACATTATTTAGAGAAGACTTTCATTCACAAATTATATGAAGCATTTGTAAGAGGAGTCCATTACTTTGCACAGATTTCTAAGTAGGTGACTTTTAACTGTGAAATTTTAATGGGGTTAAAATTTTGGCTACCCCTCAGAAATACATCTAACTCTGGTGACATGTCATTGGCTATAATTGCGTTCCGCACAGACCATGCAGAATGTTGAAGTGGTACGTTCACTCTCATCCTATTTATTTATTCTTAGAATGTTATCTGCATATACACACATGGACATATCTTCAGATTTTTGTTAAAGGTCACCATCTCGATTAAAACTTTTCATTATTTTCTGTTGTCCACTTATATAACCACACAAACCAGAATTACTTTTCTCTTCTTTTTGATTTTTTGATTCTTTTCCTAACAGGAACGCTTCGTTATATATGTATATGTATATACATATATATATCTTTAGAGAGACAGAGACACAGAGACAGAGAGACAGAGAGACAGAGAGAGAGAGAGCAAAATGTCTAGTTGGTTTAGTTCAGAAATTATTTAAGAGAATATAGTATGCTTGTTTTTATGGGTGATGTAAGGTAAAATTAATATAAATTAAAATATCTAGAATACATATAGTCTCATGACAGCTATTTAGAACATGAGATCCCAAGGCCAGGTTTGCTAATTTATTCAATTATTTCTATGGACTAATCTTGCATTTTGAACAAATGAATCTTTTCCTAATATAATGTATATTTTGCCTTCCTTTTGCTTTCTTTATTCAATACTGCTTTCCTGACCTAGCCTAATATTGGCTTAGAACAGTGTGCCTACTGTGCTCTGATGATAGTTATACATTTCTCCTTTTACTACATATTCATTCAGCACCACAATGTCCTCTTTATTACAGAAACAAACAACACTAAGTGACTAGATTTTTTTTAAATACATGAGGGAACTGAGAAATGTGCAGAGTGAGAAACTTCGGAACACACAGTTCTGACAGGGATGCCTTCAACACACCCCTCCCTTCAGGGATCAGAGCGATGTGAAGGGCTGAGGCAGGAAGATTTTAAGAGTCACAGGGGATGGAAGACAGCAAGGAAACTTTATCTTTCAGACACAAAAAAACTAATGTGCATATGAACTCACAGAAACCGTGGCAACATGCACAGCACCTGCACAGATCCAAGTCAGATGGACTCCTAGTACTAAGAGGGAAAAGTGAAAGTCATGGCCAAGAACAGATCTCTAATTGATGACCACTTGCAAAAGAAAAATCAGTTTTCTCAAATGGAGTCTCACTTAAAATTAGGCCCTGTGCCCAGCAGTAGAGGGCCTACATAAAATAAACTTAATGATGGTTTTATACATTTGTGTCTCGTATCGCTTCGTTTGAGAACTTACTTTTAATCTCACCACTCGTTTGCTTTTATGTAATACTTTGCAATTTTATGTTTTCATAAATCTGTGTATGTGTGTGTGTTTCTTGAGGGTTTTTCTCTACTCATTTATTTGTTTTTACTCTCGTTTGAATTTTCTTTTTGTTTCATAAGGGCAAAGAGAAAAAAAGACATGGATTAGGGAGATGAGAAACGTCTGGAAGGAGATGGGGAAGAGAAAACCATGATCAAAATATATTATAGGAATGCTCAGTGAAAGTAAAGAGCAAAATAAAGTAATGTTAAAATAAATGGGGAGGTGTTGGTAAAATGGAGGCTAATAAATAAATAAATAAATAAATAAATAAATGAAATGTTTTCTTTTCTTATTTTTACATCAACTTACCTCAAGGTATTCACAGTCTGTCATTATAAAATTGTCTTGCAAATATTGACCTAGTTTTAACTTGGAGGGAATTGAAATCATGTTCCTTACGATATTTTATTTGACCTATTGGTAACCTCCATAAAGTACCGTGCACATAAAGAGACTCACAAATCTTAACAAAGTAATAGGTCCTTCCCATAGAATGAAGTTTTGGTCACTTTAAGTATAAACCAGCACTGCTTTCTTGACTAAGCAACTGTCTGGAATCTCACATTTTAAGTTTCTTCCTATACTCCATAAACATTGCCAGAATTTCCCAAGTGACAAATTATATCTTCCTATGGGATCTAGATAGTTTGTCTTTGTCCCTATCTAGTTTTCTTCTGACATTATATGGAATGTTAGGTTTTAGTTCTACAGACATACAAGTGTTCTTGATTTCCAGAGAGGATTTTGGGCCTCTCATTAGGGGGAATAGTTATACACTACGATTCCAGCTAATAGGATACCACATTCTTTGGTGTATGTGTAAGGAAAGAAGGAGAATTCAGGAGAAACAATGAATATATTCATTCTTATCTCACCCTGAGGTAACAACTAAATATAATATTTATAAAATGAATGTTTTATACACGCTTAAGTTCACACTTTTCCTATTACGGTAAAGAAGCCAAATAGCTCAAGATCACTGCACTTGACATTTGTGTACAGGATATGGAAATGTTCATTTACTTGTGCAAATACACCAACATCTCTGTGCAGAAGGATGAAGGATTATGCACCATTAAGCATGTTATTCTCACATACCCACAGGCATGTGCAGCCGAAGCAGTGTGACCATTTATATAGAGCATTTATTATTTTTGACTTTTTATTTTCACTAGATCACCATATATATATATTTATTTATAATTTCTTGATGTACCCTACATTCAGAGTTTTCCATTTCTTTGATTTGTTAGTTGAATTTATCACAATTTTCAGCTTATAGAAAATATTTCAAAATATGGATCATTAGGTGATCAAATTGTTTAAGCCTGTGGATAAAGTAAAGGGGCCTGGTGGAGAGAGACCGAAGAACTTGGCATTTATAACAGTACTTGTATGTGTTGTTGATCCTTGTAGCTTTTTGCTGTATTCAGGAGGGAGGGAGTGATTGATTTTAAGGCTCCGCTTTTTCTTTCCAATTCAATGATTTATTTTTCATTTAAATTAAAGACATGTTGCTTCCTCAATAAGAACCATGATGGAAGCATGCGGACACCATACATCTAAGGAGAAGCATTCAGAGAGAATAAAATCTGAATCACATGCATTTGCATACTACAGCAGTCACTTTGACAAGCAACATTTTTCAAGTTCAATGCAGAATCCTCAGGTTGTTGATCACAGAGTGAAACCCTCTACCCTAGAGGAATAGCATTGTATTGTACACACATGTAAAACCCTCAAAGGGCTTCAGCAAGTGACATGTCTAATAGAAGCCACGGGCTACATCTAGCAATGTGTGTGTATGTAAGTGCCTTGTAGCCAGCAAGAAAATCAAATGAGTTAACATCTTGTGACCATGGAAATTTTATTAGCTATGCTTTTGGATATTTTTCTATTCCATTTATCAATCAAGCACAATTCAAAACTGAGCTAAAGTGGCTAACAGTTACTCCGGCTTAACATCTCGTAAAAGCTCTTAAGGACATCCTTGAGATTCCTCCCATGTCCCCACCCATGACAACTTCAGATTTCCATTCATTCTCCTGTCCCTCTGGCCATCTTTTCTTTCTCTCCCTACACCTGATTTTTACCTCATCCCCAATTCCCCTCCCTATACCTTTTCCCACCCAGTTCTCTTCCTCCCTCTGCTTCCCTGACTATTTTATTCCCCTTCCTAAGTGAGATTCAAGCATCCTTACTTGAGCCTTCCTTCTTGGTTAAGTTCTTTGGATCTGTGGGTATGTCATGGGTATCCAGTACTTTATGACTAAGATCCAATTACCAGTGCGTACATATTACGCATGTCCTTTTCAGTCTGGATTACCTCACTCAGAATGGTATTTTCTAGTCCCATCCAATGAGGGAACCTAAGTGGGAGAAGGGAAGGAGAAGCTAATGGGGAGGGGTAGCAGAATCAAATGTGGAGACAGAAAGGAAAGAAGCCTAGCACACCAAGAGAATGAATGAAAATCTGCAGCTGCTGGGGGAGGAGGTGGGCAGAATCTCTAGGAAGTTCCAGTGACCTAGGATGGGGAAGGCTTCTACAAGTCAATGCTGATGACCTTAGTAGTGATGCCTAACAGTGGGGATTTGTAACCTGAAGAGGCTACCACCTGTAGCCAGGCAGGACCTCCAGTGGACGGATAAGGACACCAACCCTCCCATAAAACTTTTTATTAATATTTTATAATAATAAATCTATTATTATTTTATCATAATATCACTTATAAGTGGATATTAGACATAAAGTACAGGATAACCATGATACACCCACAGATCCAAAGAAGTTAAACAAGAAGAAGGCCCAAGTAAGGCTGCTTAAATCTCACTTAGAAGGGGGAGTAAAATTTGACCCAGATTTTGTGCTGTCTAAAATCAATACACACAGACGGAGCAAAGACTGAAGGAATGGCCAACCAATAACCAACCAGTTTTGAGACCCATCTCATGGGCAAGCATCAACCCCTGACACTATTAATGATACACTGTTATGGTTGCAGACAGGAACCTGCATAACTGACCTCTGAGAGACTCTACTCACACCCAAACATTGGATGGAGGTTAGTGATTCTTATGGAAGTGTTGGGGAAATGATTTAAGGCCTAAAAAGGGTAGGCATTCCACAAGAAGATCAACAGATTAAACGAATCTTGTCCCTTGCCAGGTGTCAGAGACTGAGCCACCAACCAAAGAGCACACATGGGCTGGACTACCCCCACCACCACCACCCAAGCACACAGGGCTTCCTCATCTGGCTACAGTGGGAGAGGATGCACCTCACCCTGCAAAGGACACTCAATGTACCAGAATGGGGGGAAGTTGGGGGAAGCCCACACACTCAAAAGAGAAGGGGAGGGACTCAGGGGAGGGACTCTGTGGTCAGAAGACTGAGTTGGGGGACAGAGTGTTTGGGATGTAAATGAATAAACTTTTTAAAAATAAAGAAATAGACAAAACAGAAGAAAAATGTGATAGCAAGCTATTATAATACAGTAATTTACTATTTATTCTTTTTTTTCCACTTAATATTCGTGATCATAATCAGCTTCTCTGTTAAACCTCAGTCCCAAGAATAAAGTCCTAACATAATCACGTCAAATATGCTGTGGTGATTTGAAGGAAAATCACCCCAGTAGGTAGAGACAGTATTAGGTATGGCCTTGTTAGAGTAGGTGAGGTAATTTTGGAGGAAGTGTTTCAGTGGGGTGTGGCTTTGAGGTTTCAAATGCTCAAGCCAGGCCCGCTGACAGTCTCTCTTCCCACTGCATAGCAATCTGGATACAGAGCTCTTAGCCTATTTCTCTAGCACCACGATGACAATGGACTAAACCTCTGAACTGTAAACCAGCCCCCAATTGAATATTTTCGTTTATAAGAGTGCCTTCATCATGGTAACATCACTTCAATAAAACCCCAGCTAAGACATAATTTTGAACTCGCAATTTGGAGGGGAACACCCATAAGGAAGGGGAGGGGAGGAGAATGTTTGCCAGGAAACCGGAAAGGGAGTAACACCAAATGTATATAAGAAATATCAAGTTAATAAAAAAAAAAAAAAAGAACCCCACATCATGGTGGTTTTGAGGTTATTGTCATTTCATTGTCGCTTTATGCTCTGGTGTCTGAGATGAACAAATGAGTGTGAGTTAGGTTCTCATTTTCATAACAAACGGTTGGACCTAGAATGCACCTGTTTTAAGTAACAGACCAGTTGATTGGGACACATTTAAATATGCATGTCTCCTTCAAGACTGTTGTTATCCATAGCATGACAGCTCCTATTCTTTATAATAAAGCATCCAAAAATTGTATGATCAATGATGAACAAACTCTAAAATGATCGTTTTTAGCAATATCAGGCTTACGATAAGATGTATAAAGCCACAATGTTTTTCTAAGGATGGAAATGTATGACCAGTGAGAAAGTCTGTGAATGTAGCTGTGTAATCCCTTCTGTGATGGCTATTCAATTCGAAGATAGAATAAGGAACACATTCCTTGCCTTCCCTACACCCTATCCCATCTATCCTGACTCATAGTTTGCACCTGCTGAATTCTGTTCAAACCATAGTTGAATAAATATCGTTATAAAGAGAAAAAAAAAGAGTGTTTACAAGCATGTACAAAGCCCTTTGTGACTTTGGAGACATCTTCCATTATAACAATGTCTATGTGCAATGTGTACAGTAGCATATTCTGAGAAAGAGAAGCACATCAGTATTCTATGACATTGAGACCACATGCAATGGTCGTCCTATGAGATCATAGGACACTGTCAAAACTAAAAGGATGCTCTGTCCATTCTATGGTATACTATTTCAGTTTCTCAAAAGGGTGGGACTACAAGCTATAGAACCCTGTAAGAATCAACCCATATAAGGAAGTTTTTTTAGTACTAATAAAAATCAGATTTATATTTTATTTAACAATTTTAATGGTATCATAGATATTACATTAAAGTGGTTTATCATTCATTCTAAACCATCACAAGTAAAAGTACAAAAATAAAACATTAAGAATGATGGTATTAAAATCTATATGTTTTATTGAGGAAACTAAATGAAATGTAAAATTTAAATAAATAAAGGAAGGAAGGAAGAAATAAATGCATTCCATGAAAGATAAGAAGTGATTGGATTATTTGTTCTTTCTTGTTTTGATAAATTTAGAAGAAACAATGGTGTTATTAGATGCTGAGTCCAGTCCAGCATATCTACAATAAAGTTTTAAAAAATCCACTTTTGATTTAGTTTTTTTGTATTTAATGGAAAAGAAGATATGCTCTACGAATTAAGTCTTTTTTTTTTATTATTATTATTAACTTGGAGTATTTCTTATATACATTTAAAGTGTTATTCCCTTTCCCGGTTTCGAGACAAACATCCCTCCCCCTCCCCTTCCTTATGGGTTCCCCTCCCAACCCCCTCCCCATTGCTGCCCTCCCCAACAGTCCTAGTTCACTGGGGGTTCATAGCAGGACCCAGGGCTTCCCCTTCCACTGGTGCTCTTACTAGGATATTCATTGCAACCTACCAGGTCAGGTAGGGTCAGTCCATGTATAGTCTTTGGGTAGTGGCTTAGTCCCCTGGAAGCTCTGGTTGGTTGGCATTTGCTGTACATAGGGTCTTTGGCTCCTTCAAGCTCTTCCAGTTCTTTTCTGATTCCTTCAACAGGGTCCCTGTTCTCCAGTTCAGTGGTTTCCTGCTGGCACTCACGCCTCTGTATTTGCTATATTCTGGCTGTATCTCTCAGGATCTGCATTCACATTTTTGATCAGAGTTTCATTTGTTCTAGGCATCTAGGGTAATTCAAGTACTTGGGCTAATAGCCACTTATCAATGAGTACATACCATGTATGTCTTTCTGTGATTGGGTTAGCTCACTCAGGATGATAGTTTCCAGTTCCAACCATTTGCCTACGAATTTCACAAAGTCATTGTTTTTGATGGCTGATAATATTCCATTGTAGATGTGTACCACATTTTCTGTATCCATTCCTCTGTTGAAGGGCATCTGGGTTCTTTCCAGCTTTGGCTATTATAAATAAGGCTGCGATGAACATAGTGGAGCACGTGTCTTTTTTATATGTTGGGGCATCTTTTGGGTATATGCCCAAGAGAGGTATAGCTGGATCCTCAGGCAGTTCAATGTCCAATTTTCTGAGAACCTCCAGACTGATTTCCAGAATGGTTGCAGCAGTCTGCAACCCCACCAACAATGGAGGAGTGTTCCCCTTTCTCCACATCCTCGCCAGCATTTGCTGTCACCTGAGTTTTTGATCTTAGCCATTCTCACTGGTGTGAGGTGAAATCTCAGGGTTGTTTTGATTTGCATTTCCCTTATGACTAACGATGTTGAACATTTCTTTAGGTGTTTCTCAGCCATTCGGCATTCCTCAGCTGTGAATTCTCTGTTTAGCCCTGAACCCCATTTTTTAATAGGGTTATTTGTCTCCCTGCTGTCTAACTTCTTGAGTTCTTTGTATATTTTGGATATAAGCCCTCTATCTGTTATAGGATTGGTAAAGATCTTTTCCCAATCTGTTGGTTGCCGTTTTGTCCTAACTACAGTGTCCTTTGCCTTTAAAGCTTTGCAGTTTTGAGATCCCATTTGCGATTCTTGATCTTAGAGCATAAAATAGCTCCATGAAAATAGCTTCTAAGTTTCAGTGTATCTGGTTTTTGATTCAGGTTATCCACTTTGTACAGGGAATAAATGGATAATCTGCATTCTTCTACATGTTGATCAGTTGAACCAGCACCATTTTGAAAATTATCTTTTTTTCCATTGGATTTTGTCAAAAATTGCCCTGTTATTTCTGGTCTTCAATTCGGTTCCATTGGTCTATCTGTCTGTCTCTGTCCCATGCAGTTTTTATCACTTTGCTCTATAATACACCTTGAGATCTGGGAAGTCCTTTTTATTGAGGAAAATCCTGGGTTTTGTTATTAGATGAAGATTGTTCTGTCTAACCTTTGAAGAATTGGATTGGGATGGGGAAAATCTGTAGATGATTTGAGGACAAATATTAAGCAATCCATATATTTCTGGGTTTCTTCAGAGAACACTGAAGAGGATAAAGTCACACTGAACTAAATTATTTGTTGTTTACTTTTTTGTAAAAGGCTCTTTTACAACTGAAGAATCAGCTTTGAGTTTCTGAACTTTTGGGATCACTTAAATTGCTATCATATCATCTGTAAATAGTTTTTGACTTCATTTTCTTTTAATCCTGTATCCTTGAGCATGGGAGATCTTTCCATCTTTGTTGTCTTGATTGCTCTGGCTGAACTTAGAAATATTTTTGCAGCCTTGTCTAATCCCTGATTTTATGGGATTCCTAATTTCTTTCCGGCCTGTTTTTAATGTTAGCAACTGGTTTGGTTGTATTATTTTCTATGTTTAGGTATGCCTTGTATTCTTAAACTTTTTAGTCTTGAATTTTGTCAAATGCTTTATCAGCATCTAATGCAAATGATCATGGTTTTGTTCTTTCAGTTTGTTTCTTAATGGACTCACATGCTGAAAACCACCTTGACCTGCTTTCATAGTGAATGATTGAATTGGCTTCTTGCTATTTTTTTTTTTTTCTGTGCTCTCTTTGTTATTTATAGTAATTGTGGCTTCATAGAATTCGGTAGGTCCATCTGTTTCAATTTTGTGGAATGGTTTTGCTGTATAAATTTACTTTCTGGGCCTTGCACCTATTCCGTCTGGACCCTTTTTTTGGTTGGGAACCTTTAGATGTCCATGTATTAAATGGTTTATCTGTTCCTGATTTCCTCATCTGTTTTCCAAGTTCAAGGTTTGAATATAAAGGTCTGTAATCATAATTCCTCCAAATTAGAGTTAAAAGAAAGCCACCAGGGTCCAAAAATGGTTTTGCTCAACTTGTCTCTTGGCATGATATTTTCCTAATCGAGAAGTGACTCTACCATTGTGATATGAACATATTTAGCTGCCTATTTCTCAGAATTCCTGGTCTATCTCCACTTTCAATATTTATTTATGTAAAATATTTTTTTCCATTTTAAATTATTTTGTTTTATTGATGTAGCTGGTTTTCAGTTTTATTCTCTTCTTGGAATATTTTCCATTAGGAATACTGCTGATTTTTTAATTTTTTTTTTTTGTTTGAGGACATTTTATTCCTTCCTGGTCCACCCTATTACTGAATATTTTTCCTGGAGTGTGGGGACATCCCATAAAACCTCTCTGGACTCACATGCTGACCTACATGCAACCCTCCTCTGTCTCAACGCTTTGGATGTCTGTCAAGAAAACTCCACCCCCTCTCATTTTCTTTCAGGGCCATATAAAGGCACAAATTAGAGTTGAAAAGAAAGCCACCAGGGTCCTTAGTTTTCTCTGAAATCCCTCGTGTGTCTACCTTCCTGGGCCTCATTGTCTTCTTGGAGGATCCTGTTTTTAGGTGTTTATTCCATCTTCTCTGACTGAACCCAGACCTGGGAGTCCTCTGCTCTATATGTGTTGGGGGCCTCACGTCAGCTGGTGTATGCTGCCTGGTTGGTGATCCAGTGTTTGAGAGATATCGGGGATCCAGGTTAATAAAAACTCACATTTTTCATGCTGATAATTCATCAAGCTTGAAGAATTTTTAGAATATTCTCTATTTGCTATTTTTGTATTCTAGTATTCATCTGTTTTTATACGAATGTAAATCTCATTAACAAGTTAAGCAAATTTTCACCATCCTCCTTTTTCCAGGGCACAGAAATCCACAAAAAACTTTAAAACACTATTTTTTTCTTTTATGTTTACATCTAAGAAGAATTTTAGGGCACTGAGAATTTGGAGATTGGATATTGATTGTAAAGTGGCCAAAATAAATTGACAGTCACCTGAAAGATCATATAAATTAAAGTATTTTAACCAATGTGCTTCATTCATGTTTAGAAAACTCTTCGTTTGATTACAGAGACCTACACTTTATTAGATATCTTCCCTAATTAATCAAATTCATGAAGTCTTAATGTCCTTAAAATTTTAAAACTCAGTGTAGCTCACATTTCTCCAGCAAATCATTCTTCACATCAAGGTCTGGGACTATTTTTATTCCTGTGTACGTTCATGTTCTGTGTTTTCTCTTGCTGTTTATCACACATAATTTTAATTCTATGTTGTTTGGTCCCCCCATTTTCTCTTGAGCTTACATTACCTGGTACTTCATGGGTACACAATTAATTTACTAAATAAATAAAATTAAAAGCAATTCAAAGTAATCTGGCCCTGGTGATGCATGAGTATAATATCAATACTGGCTAATGAGAAGTTCAAAGTCATTTTTAGTTGTAAGTTTGGGTCTAGGCTGTGTACCTTGGACAGTGTGAAACAGCACAGATAAAAGGCAAGAAGCCAATTTATCACAGTATAAAAAGAGTGAAACGAAGAGGCAGAGACAGAAAGACAGAGACAGAGAGACAGAGACAAAAAGACACAAACACAAAGACAGAGAGATGGAGGATAAGGTTGAAGTAATGAGACTAGACAGACAACATAAAATTATAAATATTAAAACCCATATCAGCACAAAGGATTCCTACAGTAACTTTAGCATTGCTGTCTCCAAACATCCAGTTACTTCATACATAGTACACATTATCTTATCTTTCAAAACTGTGACAATGCACCTATCAAACTCATTCCAGTGCTAACTAAAGAAGTACAGGGTGAACAACTCAATTATGTCTCGTAACCACCATTTTTCTTTCAAGGAATTTCACTCAGCTTTATTGCCGTATAATGTATTTCATACTAAATAACCAGTAATTTTGTCTATCTTCATAGTAGGAGCTATCATGGGCTATTTAATAGCTGGACATGGAAAGTTTTTGAAGAACTTTCTGAAGGATATTCATTTACTGAAACTTAATGGTCAAGACCATCTGAAATATGTCCAAAAACCACAAGAAAAAGGTGTATAATTGAGAAAAACATTATTGTGTTGCATTGAGATCTGCCAAGTTTCCCATTATACCATGTGACAAGCTCCCTTGGGCATCACTTGACTTGGGAGAAATCAAACCAGAAGGCAAGATAAACACTCAAATTGGTTCATGGTTTTACATGTTAGACAAAGAAACTGAAGCACAGAGATATGGAAAATTCTTAATTTTCTTTGTTTAGATGAAAGTCCTATTATTTCAAAGAGTTTATTTTGCTATAAGCCATGAATCCAGTCTGCTTTTTGACATCAGGAGAGTGTTCTCTGTGCCATCTCTTCAAAGGAAGTAAAGCCAGAATGTTAATGGTGTGGATTTGTACACCATTTTACCTTGAGAACCACAGAGGCTTGTGGGATGACAATAAACATTTCCCCCGCGTTTTTCTGTGACAGGATTAAGTTTTAGAAAAGAAAATAAAGATTTGTTTTAACTATAAGCACACCTCTTCATGGTACATGATCTATGGAGTACATATCTCAAGCTAAATGAAGAATTAAGCATAACTTCATGACTTATTTGAAGACTCTATTTCAATTGTGAATGAAGGCCATACTTTTGGTTGTCAAAAATACATGTTATTGATATGTTCAGACAATACCGCCATCTAGCCAATTCGTTGAAACTTGCAGCACTCATGTCCATTCTCTTGAGATTATCAGCATTATTGCCCATTCTTTACTTGCATTCAGTTCTTTTGTCCTAAGACATAAAATGCAAGGGCAGGCACTGGTGTTCTTGCCTATACATAAGCACAAGGCGGTCAGAGACTTAACATTGAGTGCCCTCCGCTGTTATTCCTCATCTCATATTTTCAACGACAGTCTTTAACTGCACACAAAGCTCAACATGTCAGCCTGGCTGGCTGGAAAGTGAGTTATTGGAATCTAGGTGTGTGTTTATATCCCAATGACGGTGATTATTGATGCATGCATAGTTATTACATTAGTGTAAGGGCCCAGCTCAAGTCCTTGTATACGTGCAGGAAGCACATTACTTCCTGAACCATTCCCCAGTCTCACCTTCCTGTAATCTTCACATTTTCTTGGTTATTGAGTAAGTTGGAAAGGTATAAATACTGTAAAATATTAAGCATATGCTGAATTCTTTTAAATACACTGCTAAAATTATCCAAATCTTATGTGTTGTACATGTTGCTATGTTATACATGTGAATATGAACAGCATGTCAAAGAGTATGGTATAATATGATACAGCTCAGTAATCAAACATGAAAATTATTTTACATGCTATCTCTATTCCTGAGCCTTTCGATTCCTAGCCTGGAATGTTCTTATTCTTTTGTACCTCTGCGTCTTATTTAGAAATCTGGCCTAATTTAAGGGACAGCCATTACTATTGTTCACACAGAGGAAGCAGAGCCTCTGTTGGCGTGACTCTGAGCATCAGACACATAATAAGAACTGCAAAATAAGTTCCAAGTTATCACTGTGTGTTTTTCTTCTCCCTAACCTTTTCTTCAGAGAGTGGATGGTAATATGACATTGACCGTACTAACTGAAGACTTAAGGAAATTGTCTTCTACTGCATCATGAGTTACAAAGTACTGAAATAGTAATAATATCTATTTCAGGTTGTGAAAATGGATCAGTAATATGTGCCACTCCAAAAAGGTCATGCATGGAGATTATTTGCTAGAACTGTGCAAACTATATATATTAAGAAAAACTCATAGAAAGATTATTTATCTTTTGTCTTTTATGACAGGATATATGTATATAGTCCTGGAACTTGCTAGCTGAATCCTCTGCATCAAACTTGTGGTGAACTTTTAGTCTTGAGCTCCTAAATATGATAATTATAAGAATCCTGCAACAAGCCCAGGTTTCCATAAATTCTGAACTCATTACTGCATCTAGAATTTATGGATGGGAATCCAGGAGAGGTGATAACATTTGCAATGTAAATAAATAATATCCTATAAAAAAAGAAATGAAAAGAAAGATATGAGTAAGGACACCCTTACTTTTTCATATAAGCTGTAAGCCCAGCACTAAGGCTGACTCAAAGTTAATTTCCAAACTCATAAAAGTTAACACACAAAATTAATGCTTTAATTTCTAACATGAAGTTCAAGAGGTTCAACATTCCTGTCATGTCACATTTATTTCTGCACATCTGAGGTCTTGCTTATGCTACAATGTGAGTGTAGAGGTCAGAGGACAAATAGAGCAGTCAGTTCTCTCCTTCCACAGAGTCGGTCCCAGGGGTTGATTTCAAGCCTTGAAGTCGGGCAATACTTACCTATTTGTGCCATCCTGTTGGTTCTTCCTAGTGAGACTGTAATAGTTCATTATAAAAGTTTGGACAATGCTATAAGGTATTTCCAAAATACTACCTGCAAGCAAAGAGATTTCTTTAAAATAAATTTCAGACCCTAAGTACTGCAATAGTGCAAATTGAAGACATTGTTTGAGAAAGCATAAACAAGTATGCATTCTCTGATAAAAAATGATCGAATAGAAAAATTGTTTGATGGCAAATAAAAATACTGAAAATGATACCATGATATAATTGAATAATATAAGAGACATCCTTCGGACCACTAAACAATGAACTATATTAGACAACGAACGATCTTATCACTGAATACATATTAGATTCAATGAAATTTTAAGTGATTTTTGCCATTGAGTGCAATAATGTTAAGCCCTCCTAAACTGTGGCACAGGAGACGTACCAAGAGGGACATTACTTACCAATTTAGGAGAAGACTTCAGAAGTCACTGTTGTATTAGAAAATGGGAGAAAGCTTTTTTAAAAAACACAATTGAATCATCACGAGTATCATGAGACGCAGTGCAGGCTGCCAGGGAATGCACTCCTGATTCCACTGATGCTCTCATCGCTCAGCTCTTATACTTCTCATCTTTCATATTCACTGGATTTTCAAGTGTTTAAACCCCAGTACTTACAGAAAACACACCAAGTGGAGTGTTTTTACTAAATAAAATAAAATAAAATAAAAGCCTGTTTCTCATGAACAACTATCTGGAAATAAATTTATTCCAGATGTGTCCTTGCTAGGAAGAATATATTCATATTCACCACATAGAGGGAAGGCAAGTTAGATAGCGGTGAGTGTGTGTGTGTGTGTGTGTGTGTGTGTGTGTGTGTGTGTGCACGCACGCATGCCAAATCTTTCTTATAAAGCTGGCATGGAGATAGATGCTTGAATTCAGTTTTCAGTGTTAACTTCTTGAACAGCAGCTGTCTTGTTTGACCATTCATAGAGGAGTGTCCTGCAGATGCTAAAATATTTATAGTTACCGTTTCCAGATTTTTCACAGGTCTTTTCTCCCATCTTAAAAATATAAATTGCAAACCACTGAACTGAGAATAGGACCCCCATTGAAGGAATCAGAGAAAGAACTGGAAGAGCTTGAAGGGCCTGAGACCCCATATGTACAACAATGCCAAGCAACCAGAGCTTCCAGGGACTAAGCCACTACCTAAAAGACTATAAATGGACTGACCTGGACTCTGACCTCATAGGTAGCAATGAATATCCTAGTAAGAGCACCAGTGGAATGGGAAGTCCTGGGTCCTACTAAGACTGAACCCCAGTGAAAGACTGTTGGGGGGAGGGTGGCAATGGGGGAGGGTGGGGGAGGAACACCCATAAGAAGGGGAGGGGGGGGATGTTTGCCCAGAAACCGGGAAAGGGAATAACACTCGAAATGTATATAAGAAATATTCAAGTTAATAAAAAATATATATATAAATTGCTCAAGTGCACTCATTAAACTGCTTATTATGCTATTTTTCCCTTCCTTTTGCTACTAACGCTAGTATTAAAGAAAAGTCTGATATAAAAAGAGAAAGAAAAGTAAAAGGAGAAAGACTTCATGGCTCTATTGAGAAATTGACTGTGACTGTCTTAAACTCTACACCTGAATCCTGAAAGGTACTTTCATGTAGTAATAAGGGTAATGCATAAGGGCTGCAGGCCAGGATCGATGGTCAAATATATGTGTTATAATTATGAACTATAACAAACCAGCAACAGTTTTAAGGAAAAGAGGACAACTGTGAGGTTCATTAAAATTTCAGAAGCCAGAGTCTAGCTTTCTCTCCTGAGAATCTGTCACACTGAAGTTGGAAGAACACACATGACTGCATCGACTTCATAAAAGCAAAGCAGAAATTTGGTTAGTGAAAGCCAGAGCCATGGGGCCATTTTATCAGGGGCCATCTTTGAGACTTCTCCTATTGTAAGTTCCTATCAACAGCTTCCCTGAATTCGCAAAATACAGTTGAATACTTTCAATGCCTAAGTAATGTTTTTATGTTGGTTATATTCGCCCTAGAGTCATAGGAAGAATAAAAGAAAATACAACAAATACCTTAAGTCAAAAGTTTGTGGGTAGTCATTGTGTACTCTAACTAAGTAAAGTAAAATTAAACATAAGTCACTCTTATTAACTCCTATTTGGTGGTAAAAAATGTATGTATTGTGAACATTGGGCCCTTTAGTATAAGACAGTTTTATAATCTGACCAAAAGGGGAAAAAAAAGTGGTGTGATGGCACCGCCTGCAGAATCTATTTAAACATGATGGTAAACTG
Source organism: Rattus rattus (assembly GCF_011064425.1). Lineage (NCBI taxonomy): Eukaryota > Metazoa > Chordata > Mammalia > Rodentia > Muridae > Rattus > Rattus rattus. The sequence goes on along the minus strand of NC_046160.1, from coordinate 108,973,225 downwards.
AAGACAATGTGGATGTGTAGTAATTGGAACTGCCAAGCTACCGTAGGTCCTATAAAACCATGGCACATCACATCTTCCTTGGAAAGTAATCAGCAAACGATACTTACTTAGAGTATGAGGAAGCCATTTTCATTTCTCAGAAAATGAATGAACACTTACTTGAAACAACATAAATAGTATTGTTATTCCTTGTCCCTGAGGAAATTAACATTTAAGTTGGAATCAGAAAAGGGTTTAAAAACTTGTGTCAGTCACCCCAGCTTCTCAGCTTATCATATGTCTGGAGGGGACATTAGCAAATGTTTATCTCATTAGCAAGGCAACATGTCAAAGCAGAATACAGGGTTTTTCATTGTGCAATATATCAAAGACCTATTGAAATAAACAAAAACCCTGTGTTTAAAATTTCACACAGCAAACATGTTTCTCAGTATATCACTTTGATTACTATAGTGTACTGTAAACAGAAAAAAAAAAAAGAAACAAACAAATCCCATCACCTCCTTTATTAGCTGCATGACTGCCCTCTGTTAAACAAATACAATAATTTAACAACATAAGAGGAAAATGAATGGTCCACCCGGAGTTCTATTTTCTTTAAATCCTTTCTCAAACATCAGTAAGGAGAAAACAGGTTTGGTAGTTGTGAACACCTTGAGAATTTAAATAGAACCTTCTGAGTGGGTTATGTAGTAACTTTCCTGTATGGACCGAATTATACATACACTCATAGAGAGATGTGCACCCATATCTGTGCACATGCACAATCAACTATGGGACCAAGTATTATTAAACTCAACTTATTACAGGAAGGCTTTCACTGTGTTAATACGGTGTACGTCGAATGACAATGAACCATAGAAAGATCAATTGTAAAATCTATGCTAAGAATTTAACTTCATAATTTTCCAGTAACTTATAGCGACATCAAAGTCATTTACAGAATAAAATGATTAAACTTTAAAATAAAAAACATAAGCTATTTATTTTGACATAGTTACCAATATATTGTCTTTTTTAAAATGCCTTCATTATTTCATTTTGTAGTAAGCTTCTGACATTATATTCACACTGCTTATTTGGTACGAATAAGGGAATAAGTTAGTAAACCTTTTGAATGTTGTTAGTTTTTCCTTCTAAGGTATCTGCAGTTTTGTGAATTTCAGAGACTGCAGCACTGAGTGTTTCGCTCAGATGCTGAGTGGTAGAGTTAACATGTGAGTGGCTTTGGGACATTCACTTTGGTAACCAGGACCTGGGAGTGCGAAGACAGTAAAACCAACGTAAATTTTGGCATCAAAGTTGGCAAATACAAATGTTCTCCTTTTTCAAGAGACTTGTATTTAACATGTCAAGCATACCACCGTGCGTAAGTTATGTAATTAGCATCTCTTTGAGAAACTCGATTAATATTTGAGAATGCAACAATTTCTAAAGCCAAAAGAAGTCTGAAAACAATGCTGTTACTCAATGTATTTTTTAAAGCAATGGAGAATGAAGATGGACAGAGAGAGGTCTGAGCAATGAGGAGCATTTGTTTCTCTTGCAAATGACCCAGGACTGCAATAATAGGGGATCAAATGCACCCTTCAAGCACCAGAACCCCACCTAGTGCAAGTAAGTGCATAGAGAAAAAAAACACATATATTTATGCATAGACCTAAAGAAGTAAATTAATAAAACTTTTGTTTTGACTCTGTAAATGCACTTGTCACAAGCACTAACAGCTTGAGGTCAATACTTAATACCTGAAAACCTCATGGTAGTATGAGGAAACCAATCCTGTGGTTCCCATGTGCGAGCAAACATAGTGAAAATAAAGAAATATAGTAAAATATACTGCGACAGTGCTCAAAACCAATTATTTACTCCTTCAGGTTCACACACCAGTAGCCTTTTAGATTTAAATTAAAAAAACTGATGGATCTGTTTGTTTTTAATCCGGAGTCCCATTATATTGTCTAGCTCACAAATACACAAACAGACACACACATAGACACATACACTTACCCACACACACACACACACACACATAGATGCACAAACACATACACACATGCACATACACATACACAGACCTGCAGACATGCACAAACACATAGATGCCCCCAACACACACACAAACACATACAGGAACACATCACATATCACAGAAACACACACCACGCAGACACACACACACAAAATAAACACACACATACACACACACTGTCAGCCTTTCTGTCTCTATTGGACAGAAGAAGGAGAAGGGGAAAGTCTTTGATAAGGTGAAGTTTCCTATAAAGATGCTATTATAAGTACTTAATGATTCATGATTTTGGCATGAGCACGTGGGCCGTTCATGCAGAGCACTTCTCACTCGAATAACATGTCACAAGGTGCATGCAGCTTGAAATCAATTCAGGAACCATTGTCGAAGCTTCACAATGAAAGTCTAAACAAAATTACCCCTTTGCTTCTAACCTTAGCAATATTAACCACTCTGACTCTTCACTTTTACAGCTCGGCTTTGAAATTAATTACCACAGTCCACAGCCGTTCCTGAGCGAAGTAGCAGCAGCCTTGTTTCCTGTTTTCGCTGTTAGACTTAAGCCTGAGGGATGAGTGCAGAGCCTTTCAAACCCCCCTGCATATACATATCAGCAAAATGTAAAAATCTGTGTAATCTGTATACTTTAAAAAAAATGAATGAAAATTGGGGGAAATGTACCATGGTGTTCAATTGCTTTCAATTACCATTAAACCTTTCAGAGAGTGATTTGCATAATGTTTCATAAACATGTAGGCAGATTAACCTTTTTTAGTTAATTTATTCATTAGCAGTAAAAATTCAAAGCACCTCTTATGAGAAAATAATGTCGTGCTGTTAAATTACATGGAAACATAGCAATTGGGACATACTTGCCTAAGTTTGCACTCTGTCAGAGCACAAAAGGAGTGGAGAGAGAGAGAGAGAGAGAGAGACTTCGCCTGTTAGCAGAGTGTTGATTAAATTGCCAGTTTGTGAGCAATTAGTGGTATTGCTAGAAGATTAGGTGAAGTATTAATTAGAGTTAGGCCAAATGACTCCCAAGGAGGAAAGATGCCTCCATGTACTCTGTTGTGGATGATGAAGGCAGGATCTACAACCTGAGGCTTGTCCCTTCAGCGTCTCTACTGTGGGTTGAAAGGAACACAGACCCCAGCTCTGGAATTGAAATGGGACGTACATGTGATCTCTTTTGTCATTTTATCACAGGTTACATAACATATTATATGCATTTTGGGGAATGAGAAGTCAGCACTCTGCCCTGAAATGGAATGATCCTGGAAGCAATGGTAAATTCTAGAAAGTTAGATACTGTCAATGGACATTGAAAAATTAAAGAAAGCTGCAACCATCCCCAGCTGTATGAGTAGACCTCTGGCAGAGCCTCTCAGGAGACACCCATGTCAGTCTCCTGTCAGCAAGCTTTTCTTGGCATCAGCAATAGAGACTGGGTTTGGTGGCTGCATATGGGATGGATCCCCAGGTGGTGCAGTCTCTGGATGGCCTTCCCTTCAGTCTCTGCTCTACTCTTTCTCTCTGTATTTCTTCCCATGAGTATTTTGTTCTCCCTTCTAAGAAGGAATGAATCATCCATATTTTAATCTGCCTTCTTCTTGGGCTTCATATGGCATGTGAATTTTTTCTTAGATATTCCAAGCTTTGGGGCTAATAACCACTAACAGTAAGTGCATACCATTTGTGTTCTTTTGTGACTGGGTTACCTCACTCAGCATAATATTTTCTAGTTCCATTTATTTGCCTAAGAATTTCATGTATTCCTTATTTTTAATAGCTGAGTAGTTGTCCATTATGTAAATGTGCCACATTTTCTGTATCTATTCTTCTGTTGAAGGACATCTGGATTCTGTCCAGCTTCTGGCTACTGTATATAAGACTGCTATGAACATAGTGAAGTGTGTGTCCCTGTCATATGTTGGAGCCTCTTTTGGGTATATGCCCAGCAATGGTATAGCTGGGTCCTCAGATAGTATTATGTCCAATTTTCTGAGGAACCTCCAGACTTCTTTCCAGAGTGTTTGTTCCAGCTTGCAATTCCACCAACAATGAAGGAGTGTTCCTCTTTCTCCACATCCTCGCCAGCATCTGCTGTCACCTGAGTTTTTGATCTTCACTATTCTGTCTGGTGTGAGGTGGAATCTCAGGGTTGTTTTGATTTGCATTTCCCTGATGACTAAGCATGGTGATTATTTTTGGTTGCAGCTAACCTTTGGACTGAAAAAGGGGACCCCAGTGGAGGAGTTAGAGAAAAGACTGAAGGAGCTGAAGCAGTTTGCAACACCATAGGACAACAATATCAACAAACCAGACCCCACTAGAACTCTCAGGGACTAAACCACCAACCAATGAGTACACATGGAAGGACTCATGACTTCAGCCGCATATGTAACAGAGAATGGCATTGTCCAGCATCAATAGGAAGAAAAGCTCTTGGTCCTGTGAAGGCTCGTTTCCCCAGTGTAGGATCATATCAGGGCACTGAGGTTGGAGTGGGTAGGTGGGAGTGGAAATATCCTCATAGAAGCAAGGGGAGAAGGACTGGGTATAGGAGAGGGGGAAGGGGATAACATTTGAAATGTAAATTCATAGGGGTTGGGGATTTAGCATAGCTGTAGAGGGCTTGCCTAGCAAGCCATGAGGCCCTGGGTTCGGTCCCCAACTCCGAAAAAAAAGAAAAAGAAAAAAAAAGAAATGTAAGTTCATAAAATATCCATGAAAATAAAATAAAATAAAAACAAAAACAAAGAAAAATTAAGGAAAGAATAGAAATCACTCATGTGAGGAGTCTGTGGATAATTCACTTACAATGTGAGATGAAATCCAGCCAAATTAAACAGAACACGTCTTTTGCATAGAGGGCGGAGACTCTAGTTATGGCACATGGCAGGAAGCTGATCCTACAAATTACCACATTTTAGAAAGATGCTACTTACCCATTGAATATGATAGAAAGTTTTATTTAAACCAAATAAAATATTTTGCTAAGTGGTAGGTCAACATAACAATGATGTTGGTGACACTGCTGCTGCTGCTGCTGTTGCTTATAAGTGTGATAGGAGGTGATAACATGACAGGAGGTTGCTCATGATGATGGCCATTGTCATCCCCATTATCATCATCATCATGAAAGTAACAGGAGTTACATGCCCAAGATTCTTTTCCAGTTCCAGTCCCTCCCTTTTATGTTTAGGTACCTTACTATACTATTTTGGGTTTGGTTTGTTTTTTTTTTTTCTTTTTTTTTCATGTTTCCGCTTAACAAAATTGTCATTGGTCTGTAACAGGAAAGTGTTTCACAGCAAGTACCATTAGTTAGAATTCTCTAATCTTCCCCCTCCTGGAAATCAAGTCAATTTTTCATAGGTAGCACCTATATTGAAAATCTCTAGGAATTTAATTCTTACTTGATCTCATGTCTGCATTTCTTTTAGGGGTTTTTTTTTTATCTTTGTGTTACACAATGCCACATTCCCTAAAAAGATTTTTAAGTTCCTAGAGAATTGAACCACTCTCTTAGTATATGTTTACCTTTCAAATGTCCATCAGTTTATTTTAGAGAATTGTGTCTAATATCTATCTGTGTTTAACACGTACATGCTAGGCTAAATTTACAACCAAACCTTATGCTTCAGAAATCAATTTTAATACATTTTTACAAATTTAAAATGATTTTTAGTAAATTTGAGATTATGTACTGATAAGATGAGAGCGAATGCACCTAATCCTCCAGATACTTAAGGCCCCAGGGAGTGGGGAAGTCTGGTGAGATGGCAGTGGATGGTGAGGACATTCTCTTGGAGATTGGGGAGAAGGAATGCATGGGGAAAAGTTGGAGGGTGGGCCTGGAGGGAGATAACATCAGGATTGTAAAAATTTAAATAATAATAATAATAACAATAATAATAATAATAATAAGAAGAAGAAGTTAAGAAAAAGAGATAGAGTTCTATTTTGTTGTGATTTCTTTCTAAAACTGTTTATGATGTATTGTGTTTATTGTGGTTTTTGTAGCAATTAGTAATTTTTTACATGGATGTTCCTTTATTACAAAGACGTGGTTGTCGCTAAGGAAAAATGGAAGAACTATATCTACAGTCAGTTGGTCACCTGCTGTAAGAATGAATTAGTAGTTTGGGTAAGACTTTCCCAAAACAAGCCATCCTCTGTCTTCTAATAACAACAGTATAACTTCTTTTTTCCTCAAACCAGCTTAATTTTCAAAGTGCATACTTATTCTGGTACACATCCACCTAAGATCAATTCTTTATTACCATCTTGCTACCTTTATCACTTATATAGCTTAATTCTCTGACAAACACATTACCCTTAAGATACATTTTAAGTTCTTTAATATTTTTGTCTTACTCAATTAAAATACCCATAAAACCTACAGTTATGATATGTGGATTCCTGACCTCACTCAGCCTTTCCATCAATGATGATTCTTTGACAATCCAAAAAAAGTCTTGAGGCGGGACATGATTTTGTGTGAAAAAGGGAATTATCACAAGACCCAAAGAGCTGAGATTAATACTCAAGGCCCACATGGTAAAAAAGGAAAACCAGTTCTAGCTTCCATATGCATTCATACACAAACACACACACACACACACACACTCACAAACCATTACAAATAAATAAATAAATAAATAAAGGAAAATAAAGGATAGACAGACATAAATACAGATGATAGAGAGACAGAGATAGATAAATAGATGATAGAGAGATAGAGAGATAGAGAGAGATAGACAGAGACAGAGATAGATAGATAGATAGATAGATAGATAGATAGATAGATAGATAGATAGATAGATAGATAGATAGATAGATAGGCAGGCTATGGATATAGAGATAAATATAGAGACAGATATAGATATATCTTCATGGATGGATGGTGAAACCAAAGCCCACAGAGATTAGGTAAATGGTATCTGACTACAGAATAAGTTAATATGTTACTGAGAGAAAGCTAGACCATTTGGCTGAAGATTCCCCTGCACATAGCCTCATCAATCTCACTGCACTGAGCAGTGGCAGGATGAAAGCCCAGTACAAAGGGTGCAGCTTGGAACACATAAATAAGGGGTTGAATCTGACTGCATCACTTTGACAAACTTACTCTTAAATCTGTAAGCCTAGTTTCCTCTTCTCAGAAATAGGGCTTCTACTCTTAATTTTTTAAATTATCAGGATTAAATTGAAGAACCATTGTAACTGCTCAGAAAACCTCTTGACTAGATATATCATTTACATTTAATACATACAGCACCTCATCCTCAGTAATTTACAAAAAATGGTTACTTTGATGAAATGGCTTTATTCTATTTAAAAAACCCAAGTGTTTATAATTCGTGTTATTGTGAATCTGCAGCCCAATGTATCATGTTAAGCCAGCTTAGTTAGTGCAGAGGTGTCTTAAACAGAGTCTCTAAGAAGAGTCAAATACTGAGGGGGCAGATTACTGGCCATTTCACTGTTTCCTTGAAGGATGCTCAAATTCTACCAATTGAATCAGCTACTTTCTTCTCTGATTCTTCCCATCCTAATTTATGAACATCCTAAGGTTATAGCCTTTATGCACGAGCATTAGTGTGTGTGTGTGTTTTGTGTGTGTGTGTTTTGTGTGTGTGTGTTTTGTGTGTGTGTTTTGTGTGTGTGTGTGTGTGTGTGTGTGTGTGTGAGAGAGAGAGAGAGAGAGAGAGAGAGAAAGTCTGAAAGAGACAGAGAGACTGACAGAAAAAGACAGATAGGATTTTATGTTTGGATATCAGTGGCTCAATGTTTGAATACTTGGCCTCCAGTTAATGGAACAGTTTTGCGATGCATTACAATGAATAAACTTGTTGGAAAAGTTTTGACAAATCAGTGGACTTGAACCATTCTCCAATACACATTCATATTCTCTCTCTCTCTCTCTCTCTCTCTCTCTCCTTTTTGCTTGTGGGTCAAGATCAAGATGTTAGCTCTCAGGTCACTCCCCTAACAGACTGCAGAAGATAGGGAGGAATGATTGATGATTGTAAGAGTCAGAGGGGTTGGAGGCTAGCAGGAGATGATGGTCTACCAAATCAACTAACAGGTCACTTATATAGACTCACTAACTGAGCCTACAATGGAGCCTGCACTAGTCTGCACGAGGTCCTCTGCAATTATGGTATGGCTTGGTGTTTTTGTGGGGTTCCCAACAAAGAAGAAATGAATTTCTGACCCCTTTGTCTGTTCTTGGGACATTTTTCTCTCAGTTTCCTTATCTAGCTTCTACAGGAGGACTTCTGCCTTGCATTATTGTACCTTTGTCTGTCTTGTTTGACTCTTGGCTTTTGGAGGCCTACTCTTCTCTGAAGAGGAAATGATGGGGGAATAGATCTACAGAGATGAGAAATGGAGATAGCTGGGAGGAGTGAAGAGAGAAGACTCTGTGGTTGGGATGTACTACATGATAGGTGGTAGAAAATTCCTTTTTCAATTAAAAAAAATGAAAAATGTATACAAAAATGCTGCCTGTGCCCTGAACTACTCACTACCCAACCCTAAAGGCTGTAGGGGGTTGGAGGTGATATTATGCTGAGTCCGTGTTAGCAAGTGAGAAACTCCTCTGCAAGCGCCTTTAATACCCTCCACCTGTGACCCATTGGTCACAAGAAAGCATCTCTTCAAAACAACAGCTCCTGACTGAGTGGCATTGTCTACATCAGCAGTCTTTGGTCTCTCAGGTGGTCTTCAATTAGGCCCTCCTGCAGGAGATACCTTTGCAGCTGTGTGGCCCCCCTGATGTTTATGTAGAGGTGGCCACTGCTGTTCCTCCTACATGAAAGTGATGTGAGATTTTACCTTTTGCTGCCTGCGTATCTGTATGCCAGCATTAAGGGCACTAATCTTTGAAGCCATAAGCCAAATTTTCATTTTATATTATAAGCCATTTTTTATAAGTTTCTTTGAACATGATGTTTTATAAGAACAAGAGAAAGGTAACTAATACAATTTCTAATACATAAATACAACTTTCAGAGCTGTTGAGGTTATTCCCAATGGATTTGCCTCACAAACCATGAATCTGAGGTTTATGAGTCCTTGGGGAAGAAAGGGTGCAAGATTGTAAGAGCCAGAAGAAAACAGAATTTGCCGCGAGATTGTCTCTTCTAAAAATATCAAAAGCTATATCCATAATGTTTAAGGAACATTGCAGTTTAACCATGACCTGAATAAGTACACACCAACAAATGGGTTAATGTGGACGAGTGAAAGCTCATGAGAAAAGCAGGAGATCTAAAACTTAGAAAAGGATGATGCTCAACATAGGAAGTGATTGGCTATCCAAAGACAAATATTCAACCCTGAGAAACACTCACAAACACATAGCTATCCAGGGAAACACTCACAGAGACACACAATACACACACACACACACACACACACACACACACACACACACACACACACACACATACACACCTATGACTTCCTCTTTTTCTTTCAGCCACTAAATTCTTGCCTCATGTATTTGTTCTCCAGCATCATCCTATGACTTTTACATGTTCATGCATAATACATACCTACAAATATACATTTGCATACAATACAAACTCCATGCAAAAATACTAAATAAAAGTAACTCAAATGATTCAAATTTCATTTTTTTTTACTACATCATACTTAATGTTTTCTGACATTGGAGAAGAAAGCTTCATGTGTTGCAAGGGAGAATATGTTACAAGTGCATCTCAGTCCTACTCTTTGATATATAATTAATTTCTCCTATGAACTGTCTTGAATTATTCTTCTTTTCCACACTGTCTTTATTTGTTAGTTTGCATTATGTCTATTACTTTTACATCCATGTCTATCTTCCAACATTTTTTTCAAGTTTCCATGAAGACTACATTAATGCAATTACTTATTGTAAAACTAATTTTTATTTTGCCTGATGTAATTATCATTTCTGAGGCTTACTGCTGGATAAGCTCACCCTTTCTAGTTCTTTCTGAACTCTGGATGGCTGGTTTGACTCAGCTGTTCCGGCTTACACTTCTCTCCAAGCTGGCTGATGCAGACTGGCTCCTTGCAACTTCTCACTGAATTGCTCTACCTGGCCTCAAACTAAGTCTGGTGATTTGTTCTAATCTTTTGGCTCCTTCTTCTTCTCTGGCTTCTTGTCTTTTCTGACTTGCACTGAACTCTATGAACTTACCAATAAACTCCTGCACTGCACTTATGACTCCGAAATGTCTGACTCTTTATCTCTCCCTGTGCTGCTGTATCAAGAGTTGGGCGCATCCTATCTCTGACTCATTCTGTCAGGTCTTTCCGTGATTCATCGTTTTGTCTACTGCATGATTACACATCACTTTCAAACATGGCGGCTTCATTCTACAAACTAATTTTACCTTAAAGGTATGTACTAAGGGGATTTGTATTCCAACCACAGATGTGTGGTGTGCCTGCATTCCAGTCAGATCATACAACCCTACGTCTTTGGATATGATATTGCCAGACCAGTCATGCTGCTGGCTTAAAATTCCTCTCCATTCTATTGTCTGATTGGCCATCATCTGTATACAGCAAGCCAGAGAATACAAGATAGTAGAAAAGCTCTCTTTCATGTTCTGGCAAGTTGTTGGTGAAAAGGCATTGTTAAACACTGTACTTGAAAGATCAATGTGAAACCACCCAATTTTAGAAATAAAGGGATAAATGGTATATGTTAACGTGGCCCCAGCAGCTACTTGTGGATTTTAGACTTGCTCATAAGTAGGTTTGAATATTGCAGTTACAGATATCACAATTGGAAAGGTGAAGACCTTGAAGAAAACTTAATTTATTAGGAGCAAAAAAAGGAGAAGACAAGAATAATGCATCATACAACTAGATGATGGACTCATTTTATGATTCAGTTTTCAATCTACACAAGAAGGCTTTTCTCATTAATATTGTACAAATGTCTATGGAAGAAGTAAATTGTGGCATTAGAAACTAGTCTAGCTTTGCAGAGTACATAATTCATGTTTATATAATAGTGAAGTTTCAGTTCACAATTATATCCTTACAACTTTTCATCTGTTTGTCCTTACTCCCAGTTAGAACATCTTTGGAGAAGGTAGAAATCATTGAATGACTTTGAATGTTTTGATTCTGGAACATAGCATTTTCCTTCAATATTTAGAATCCTCTTCCTTTCAGCTAGTTCTTACTTCTCACTACTCTTCTATCACACTGGGAACTAACAACATCTAAAACTTAGCAAAATATTGTATTCTCTGACATTCAAAAAGATGATACAGGTTTGATGAGTACAGGCCTTTGTAGTAGGATCTGATGATTTTTCATTTGTTTGTTTTTTTAAATTACCTCAGTTTCTGTTGTTATGTCTCCCTTTTCATTTCTGATTTCACTAATTTGAGTACTCTGTGCCCTCTGGTTAGTCTGGTTAAGGGCTTATCTATCTTGCTGATTTCCTCAAAGAACCCGCTTCTGTTTTTGTTGATTCTTTTTATAGTTCTTTCTGTTTCTATTTGGTTGATTTCAGTCCTGAGTTTGATTATTTCCTGTCATCTGCTTCTCTTGGGTGTACTTGCTTCTTTTTGTTCTGGTACTTTTAAGTGTGCTGTTAAGCTCCTAGTGTATGCTGTCTTCAGGTTCTTTTTTGAGGCACTCAGAGCTATTATTTTTCCTTTTAGCACTGCTTTCATTGTGTCCCATAAGTTTGGGGACGTTGTGCCTTCATTTTCATTAAATCCTAAGAAGGCTTTAATCTCTTTCTTATTTGATCATATTATCACTGAATAAAGCATTGTTCATCTTCCATGTGTATCCAAACTTTCTGTCATTTTTGTTGTTATTGAAGACCAATCTTCTTCTCTCTGTTGAAGCCTGTTTTGTGATCAATTATATGGTCATTTCTGGAGAACGTATCATGAGGTGCTGAGAAGAAGGTATATTCTTTTGTTTAGGTTGAAATGTTCTATAGCCATTTATTAAAACTATTTGGTTCATAACTTTTGATAGTTTCTCTGTGTCTCTGTTTAGTTTCTGTTTTCATGATCTGTCCATTGATGAGAGTGGGGTGTTGAAATCTCCCACCATTATTGTATGAGGTGAAATGAAAAATTTTCTAGAGAGATACCAGGTATCAAAGTTAAATAATGGTCAGATAAACCACATAAAGAGTTCTGTAACTCCTAAAGAAATGGAAGCAGTGATTAAAAGTCTCCCAACACAAAAAGCCCAGGACCAGATAGGTTTCGTGCAGAACTCTATCAGACCTACATAGAAGCCCTATTACCAATACTATCCAAATTATTCTACAAAATAGAAACAGACAGAGCGACTCCTGAGGCTGCAGAGCGGAAGAGACCACCAACACTGCCCACCCCTGCCCGCATCCCTGGCCCAAGAGGAAACTGTATAAGGCCTCTGGGTCCCCGTGGGGGAGGGCCCAGGAGCGGCAGGACCCCTGCCTGAGACACCACCGGAACCTGAAGGAAACAGACCGGATAAACAGTTCTCTGCACCCAAATCACGTGGGAGGGAGAGCTAAACCTTCAGAGAGGCAGACAAGCCTGGGAAACCAGAAGAGACTGCACTCTGCGCACACATCTCAGACGCCAGAGGAAAACACCAAAGGCCATCTGGAACCCTGGTGCACTGAAGCGCTCAGAAAAGGCTGCACAGATCTTCCTGGTTGCTGCCGCCGCAGAGAGCCCGTGGGCAGCACCCCGCAAGCGAACTTGAACCTCGGTACCACAGGTAAGACCAACTTTTCTGCTGCAAGTGACCTGCCTGGTGAACTCAAGACACAGGCCCACAGGAACAGTTGAAGACCTATAGAGAGGAAAATCTACACCCCTGAAAGCAGAACACTCTGTCCCCATAACTGGCTGAAAGAAAAGAGGAAAACAGGTCTACAGCACTCCTGACACACAGGCTTATAGGACAGTCTAGCCACTGTCAGAAATAGCAGGACAAAGTAACACTAGAGATAATCTGATGGCGAGAGGCAAGCACAGGAACACAAGCAACAGAAACCAAGACTACATGGCATCATCGGAGCCCAATTCTCCCACCAAAACAAACATGGAATATTCAAACACACCAGAAAAGCAAGATCTAGTTTCAAAATCATATTTGATCATGATGCTGGAGGACTTCAAGAAATACGTGAAGAACGCCCTTAGAGAAACACAGGAAAACATTAATAAACAAGTAGAAGCCTACAGAGAGGAATCATAAAAAATC